>NW_008341172.1:370419-385174 GCF_000622305.1 Nannospalax galili | reverse complement strand
CAATTCAACACTAATCTAAGTACTGCTGTGAAGGAGTTTTTACAGATGTCATTAAGGTCCAGAATCAGTTCACCTTGAAACAGAGAAATTGCTTGTGGGCCTGACTGAATCACACACATCCTTTGAATTTAGCTCAGAGGCCCGAGATGAAGGGGGCATAAGGAAGGTGTACCTCTTCATTCGTGCTGACTTAAAAGCTGGAGCAGGGACTGCAGAGATGTCTTAGAAGATGAAGTGATCTCCAGACAAGCTGAGGACTAGAGTTCACATCCCCAGGATCCACGTAAAAAGCCTGGTGGGGTGGCTGCTAGCCTATAATCTCAGTGTAAGGGAGGCAGAGACAGGGAATCCACAGAGCAAGCTGTCTAGCCAGGCTAGGGAGAGCTCAGTGAGAGACCCTACCTCATTACATAAGGAGAGACAGAGATGAAGACATGACCTCAGCCTCAGATCTCCACGTGTATTTTTGTAGACACATGCATGTGCACCTATACGTACATGTGCATACACATCTATGAACAGACTTACACGCATGCAAATCACATAAACATACACATGCAGAGAAGTGAAGGCAAAAAAAAAAAAAAAAGAAAAGAAAACAGAACTTGGGGCCGCCATGTTATAGTTTGAATCTAAAATATTCTCCAGGGGCCTGCGATTTGAATGCCTGTACTCCAGCTGGGATTTGGGGAGACTGTGGAATTTTTAGGAAGTGGGGCCCGGCTGACACAAGTAAGTCATGAGGGGTGGACCTTGGGAGGTTGTAACAGCCCCAATCTTGGCCACCCTCTGCTTTGATGTGAGGAACCTCTGTAACATACTCCCATGGCAGTAAACTCCGATATACCTCCCCACAATGAGGAACCAAAACTGTGAATCTAAATAAGCATTACCTACCATCAGTTGTTCCATCACAATACTATGAAAGTAATTAATACTGGTCACAGAGGAGTAACATGACTGACAGCTAGCAAGGAGGTGGAACCTTTGGCCCTACAGCAACAGACACTGAATTCTGCCTCCAGTGAAAATGAATGTGGAAATGGACTTTTCCAGAACCTCCAAGAAGAATTCAGCTCAGCCCATACCCTGACATCAGCTTTTACTCAGAGCAAAAAGCCAGCCCTACATGCCATGGCCTTGTGATATGCAGAAACCGAGTCATGCACATGTATTGCCTTAAGCTAGTAAAGTCAAGTTATTGATTACTCCATAGTAGAGAATGTTAATCAACCTCTTTGATAGCTTCCTATACCATCAGCCCTCCTAAACGCTGGGGTCTAATTCGACCAACCAGAGATGCAAAATATTTAGCTTTTATTGAACATGTAAAGACTTGTTTTTATTATTGCCTAAACTATCCAGTCTAACAAGATTGATACGGCATTTTCATCATATTAGGCATTATAAGTCATCTAGATATGATTTAAAGTACAAAGAGAGATATGTGTAGGTTCTTTGAAAACACTGTGTTTCATAGAAGGGACTTGAGCAGCTATAGATTTTGGTATCCTTTTGTGGGGGGTTGAGGGGTCCTGGAACCAGTCTCCATGGATACCAAGGTCCACTGTGTTGGTCTCTCTCCTTTCTCACTTTAATTCTCTACCTTTGAAATGTATAAGATAAAAAGTGGTGAGGCGTGTGAGAATAACTTTATTTCTCTAGTTCTAAAGAAGAGAATTTTTCACGTATTTTAAGGTAGCAGTACTATTTCTACAACAAGCTTTTGGCATTCAATGCATTGAGTCTTTAGAAAAGCCAAACAGCTTATTGGCTGCATAATATGTAGATAGCAACTCCTGGAGAGCTGGGTAGCCCTGTCACAGCTTCCAGTCAGCTTCTGAGGCAGGAAAGCAGAGCCAGGACTAGAGGGAGGCAGATGAGGCACTCACTTTAGACAAAGAGTTGAAGGGAACGACCAAAATTCAGTCAGCAAAATAAACACTATTATTTACAGCAAAGCATGCACATCATGAAATTTACTAAGTGTGCAGTTCGGCAGTGCTGGGCTGCCACCACTATCATCATCTCCAGAAGCTGGGTGTCCATAAAACGCCAGCTCTCTAGATAGTGAATGTTTATCTGCTTGCTTTGAGACCAGATCTCTTCATGTAGCTCAGGCTGGCCTGGAACTTTCATTGATTCACCTGCCTCAGTCTCAAGAGTGCTGGGATTACAGTTATGCACCACCATGTCCAACTCAATATTTTTATCAGACTTTATTTTTAGACAAATGTTAGGTTCAAAGCGATATACTCCCAGCCCCCCCCCACAGTCTTCCCCCTTATCAGCAACCACCATGTGGTATATTTGTTACAACTGACGAACCTACACAGGTATGCCATCACCAAGTCCACTGGTGTTAGGCTCAGAGTTCATCTTGGGGCTGTACATTCTCAGGATTTGATCAAATGCATAATAGTGTGTCTCTACCATGATAGTATCATGCTGAGTGATTTCATTCTGAGTAATTGCTTGTCCTCCCTTTCTTTTTACTTTCTACTCACTTTTCACGACCTCCTTAGTTTTGTCCTTTCCGAGATGCCATTTTCTTGGAATCACATCATAAGTCGTCTATTCAGACTGGCTTTCATCTAGCAACATGCGTTTAAAATTTTCTAATGCAATTTTGTTTTGTTCTTGGTATTGGATATGGAACACAGGGCATTGCACAAGCTCACTGTCTTACCAGTGAGCTATATCTCAAGCCCCAATATTTTTTAAATATTGCAATGAATACAAAAATTTCAAGATAAATTATGAATGTAAATACTGGACCCCTGTGAGTGACCAACTACCTTTCCACTTCCATTCACTTTGTTCTCTGATAGAGAAATACCTTCTGTTTTCTAATTAAATTGGGACATCTTCCTTTGATCATCTGATGCCAACATATTTTGCTTATTTTGCATCAGCTGTGACAGTCTGGGAATAGCCTTTAGACTGTGTGGACACTGCCTAAACGTAGGGTACATTCTTTCTCCTTCCCACCCCTCCCCTGCTGGACACTTCTGAGAAGTTCCTAGGTGGTGGGTGGTGTAGATTACAGCTGAGAAATTAGTTCAGATCATGCAAATAAATAAGAGGAATGAAGAATCAGCATGGGGCTCTGTCCTGGCTTCCAGCACAAGCTCCAATCCCTGTTTCCAGAGCTTTTACTGGCGCGACTTCAAATACCTTCGCCCTGAATCTCAGCAGTAAAGTGCCTTCAGGGATGAGAGAATTGCTTAGTGACTGGGGAAAAGGAAAAGCCTGGCGCCTTCACCAGCTGGCTCCTCTTTCTGGCCTTTTCCCCACCCACAGGGTGCTGTGAGCCTGGGATCAAGTGGCTGCAGGCGTTGGCAGGTGCTTATTCCCTCTTGTAAGAAGGAGGGACTCAGATGGGTGACACCTCTGGGAAGGAGCCAGGAGCCTCTCCCCTGAGTTCTGGGTGGGCCGCTGAGGTCTTGTATCTCAAATGAGTCCGGGAGCTGGTTGGTAAATGGGAAAAAAGAATGAAACTTTTTTTTGAGCCTAATGCAAGGTGGCACCTCAGAAAGTGCTATTTCTAATCTCCCTCTAATGGAAGATGGCCTCTAGGCTTCTCAGATATCGGGCAGTGAGCTAGTCACTGTTGTGGGATCCTGAACGGTCACTATCCTGGGATCCGTGAGTGAAGGAGGCAATGTTTCAAGTCTGACAGCAGTTGTAGTGGAGAGATGGAGATAAGCTAGGGATCCAGGTAAGTCTGAACCAGAGAAAGGACAGGGGGACCTGAAAGCCACTTAAAGTCACTAAGGTCCCAGCCTGGCCCTTGTCAGAGTGAGGTTAGATGCCATCACAAACCCCTCAGCTTTCAAGAAAGAAGAAAGCATGAGCCCCTCCCCTGAGAAGAGGATGGAATGCTCTGAATAAATCAAGGGGCTAGACCATGGGCATCAGTGACAGACAGCACCCCTTTCCTATGTTGACCCTTCTGACGTTCATGTATGGGCCAGTTTAAGAGGGAGCGCAGAACCTCTTCATTGTTAAGCTCGTGGAAACTACTCGGCTGATAGAGCAGGGATTGATCTCTCAGGGCCTTGGCAAGGCAATGGCTGGAAATCCTGTATGTCTTCCTAGCTGTCCATGAGCCTCTACCCAAAGGGAGCAGCCACTTCCTTTGCTGGATTTGCCAGCTGTTCTCCAGAGCAACGTCTCAGCAGAAAAGGGACAGGAAATCCGTACATGGAGTATGTGGTTGCAACCAAACCTCGGTGCTCAGGCGTTTTCCCAGCTTTTTGTACCAGCTTTATGTCTGCTGTGGAGAGTGGTGGATTAGACTCTCGAGTTTACTGATGAGAAAACAAGCACTCAGAAATCTGAGTCCCTTTCACAGCCAATAGTTGCAACTAGAGCTGGATGGAGATGTATATGGGGTGCTTGTCTCGGCCAGTACTCATCACTGGCTGGCCCAGAGAGGCAGATTTCCCAGAACTGAGTAGGGTACATGGCATGGCCGTGCCAGGGGCCTGAGTGCTTTGTGACTGAAGTCCAGTCAAGCAATGCATGCATATAATGTTGTAAGACTTCCTTTTGAGAAACGGAATGTTTTTGTTTGTTTACCCAGGGCCTCACAAAGTCTAAGCAAGCTAGGCAAGTACTCTATCACTGAGCTAAATCCCTAGCTCTAGATTATTTTCTATTATGAATTTTGCAACTTGTATGGGATAACATAAAAAGGGAAAGCTGCCCTCTGGGTTATTTTTTTTTTCCCAGAAATGACTATTCTGGGATTTTAAGGGTTCAACTCCAGCTGGGCCTTCCTTCAGGGACAGTGGAAGATGGTGCAAGTCCATACTCTGTGACTTCCTGTGACTCAATCCTGTAGGTGCCCAAGGCCAGGAAGCAAGAGACTAGCATTCTATCTCCTTTGAAGTATATGGAAATGAGGTTCTGGAAAGTCATCAAGAATGCCCCCATCCCAACCAACCCAACAACTTCAAACCAAGTTTCTTGCCTACAAGATTCCATTCCAAGGCATGCTGCAGGTCACAGTGTTAATGTAGAGGAGCAAGGAGTGGTTATTACTGGGAAGCTGGGAGCCCTGATTTTCTGTATCCAAGGCCTAGCTCCTGCAGCTCCTCATCATGCCCCACAGCTTGGAGTAGGGCTAGGTCTCCAAAGAGGGCTGTATTATGAACCTCTCTGATGAGAAGAATATGATTCATTCAAGTCCAAGCAATTCTACCCATAGTGATTTGTCCTGTGATGTGGTGGCATCATGATGCCTTTTTGCTTGATTTTAAAAGAATAATAAAATCACGTCCTGGCTCTAGAGCATCTATTTTATTAACCTAGAATTTATCTGAAACAATCTATGATAGGATTTACTGGGTTCCATTATGATGACTTCTGTTCCTGCCCAAACTGCTGACAGAAAGAGGAAGGGAAATGAAGCAGACCAGCAGGTGAGCTGTTTCCTCCCTTCATGCTCGCTGTCCCCACAAAAACAAACAGCAAATAAAAATGGAGCCTCCAGAACTGTTTATTCCTTTTGTCATGGTTTGCACAGCCCTTTTGCTATGTCTTTGCTGCATCCTGGGCCTCTAGCTGTGATTTTCCTCTCTCCTTAGATTTTCTGTTCTTTTGAACTTAGGAAACATCAGTGGTTTCTCTCAAGTATCTTTGCAAGTGAAAGACCCTTTTTTTTTCTTTTCTTTTTCTCTTTTTCTTTTTGTTTTTCTCTTCAGCGTCAGAGCAGGAAAGGGCCATTCAGCTTATCTTGTTCACTTCCTGAAATCAAAACAAGCCCTCAGAAAACTGCCTCACACCCTATCTATTCCAAAGTGTCTCTACCCTCGGACATGAGATTTCAGAGTCATTTCAATGCTGCAAAAATGTTTGGAACTGGTTTGAAAAGCCTCCACAGACTTTGAGAAATAACTTCGAAAGTTTGAGACAAAAATTAGTGTGGTTAGTTCTCTCCTAAGGAAACAATTTAGAGAAACCCCTCTTTCCTCTGAGAATGGCATCCCAGTTGGCTGGCCAACATTCCCAAGTGGACTGATGGCTGATATGTTCAGACTCTGCTCCAAAGTCTGTGTGTCCGTTGAGTGAGGGGTGTCTGCTTTTTCTCACAGTTCCCGTAACGGAGAAATGTGCTTAGAGATTTGTGCCTGATGGAAATGAGAGGTTCTGAATGAATTGACTTGCCCTCATCAGTTCCAATGCATTTAAGATTCATTAAAGGAACATTAGGGTTCTTACGTGCTATAAAAAAAAATAGTGCGAACTCTAATGCAAACCTTCCTGCCTTGAAAAACAGTTACCAGGCAGGGAGGTCATCTGGACAAAACAAATAAATTTCCAAAACACAGTGCATGTCTTGGCCAATGATCCATGCCCTTTCTAGAGCTTTCTTCCAGTTTTAATGGGGTGCGGGGGAACACAGTACTGTCAAGGAAAATATATTGCCAAGAGCCAGGATCAGGAAATGGGCATGGGCAACTTTCTCATTTGACATGACACAAAGGCTTAGAATGTACCTGGTGTGGTCTTGGGAGCATGACAATAGTGTGGGTTTGTGTGAGTCAGCGCCTAAAGCCTGGTCATTATGACTGCTATTAACTCTAAATGGTGATGGCTCTGAATCCAGCAGTGACTCCAGAGGCCTGGGAGAGCTGCTCTGCTCAGTATTTGCCACCAGGAATCTGTTCACTGTTATCAATTGAGACAGTGAATGTATTCATCCATCAGCCCTCACTGCTCATGTGGAAACCCTTAGCCAACACTCATCAGAGGAGCCAGCCTGGGCTTGGGCCACAGAATGAGCCCAGCCTCAGAGGACAGGAAAGTTCCATTATCAAACCACTAGTTTTGTAGTCATATTTCAATGTCAGAGTTAAAAATAAAATCCAGTTCCCCCAAATCATGACATCTAATTCTTTTGACGAGAATACGATTATTTGCTATTTTTGAAATAATTCCAGTGACAGCTAATTTGCTGAGCTGCTTTGATAAAGACTGTTCATGAGAGAATCATCAAGATAATTCTTACTCTATTCTATAAGCAACTGACTTTTTTTGGTGCTAGGGATTAAACCCAATGTCTCATGTATGCTAAGCACGTGCTCGACCACGCACACTCCCCCCCCACACCCAAGCTCAGCACAGTTATTTTTCATCTTAAGTTGTATTTTCCCCAGTATGAAATATATTGGAAAACCCTCAACTCCCTTAGGAGCTTATTTTTTTAATTATGGTAAAATATTCAAAACAGCTGGGCATGGTGGCACATGCCTATAATCCTAGACACTTGGGAGGCTGAGGCAGGAAGATCAAGAGTTACAGATCAGTCTAGGCTACTTAATGAGTTCAAGACCAGCTGGGAAACTTAGTGGGACACAAATAAATAAATACAGGATAGAGATTGAGTTCAGCGGTAGAGTTCTTGCCTATATACATAGGCGCTGGGTTCAATTCCCAGTACTGAAAGAAAAAAAAATTCTGGCCATTTTAAGTTGTCCAGGAATGTCATGATTAACTTGTGTTTGTGTGTGTGTGGTGTATGCATATGTATGTGTTCATATGTGTATGTGCATATGTGTGGATGTGTGCATATGTGTGGATAAAGGCCAGAGGTCAAAGTTAGGTGTCTTCTTCTATGGCTCTCCACCTTGTCATTTGAGACGAGGTATCACCCTGCGCCTAGAGATCCTCCTTTGCATAATGCCAAAGCTGGCTTTTGATGTGGGTGCTAGAGATCTGAACTTGGGTCTTCATGCTTGTGTGGCAAGTATTTTACTAACAGAGCCATCTCCCAAGTCTCATGAAGTACGTTTATATTACTGTGCAGCCATTACATCAGCCATGAGTCAATTATAGTTAGCAGACGTTGCCTTATTAAGAAAGGTTATGTTGGGGCTGGAGAGATGGCTCAGTGGTTAAGAACACTGACTGTTCTTGCAGAAGACCTGGATTCGAATCCCAGCACCCACATGACAGTTAACAACTGTCTATAACTCCAGTTTCAGGGGATCCGACAGCCTCTTCTGTCCTCCACGGGCATTGCACAACACGGGTGCACTTGCCTACATGCAGGCAATACACAAATACACATAAAACAAAAATAATAAATAAAAATTTAAAAAAGGATGGTTATGTTATGTTAATTTTAACATAAATTAACTTTGTTTAACATAAATTAACTCCATATCATCACTATACAGGTCCAATACTTTGTTATAATGATTTTGGGGCAAGAGTGAGGTGTCTGGGGCTGTTTATCCCATACAGTAAATAACCACAGGCTGCAAAAGCCTTTGAAGTCTCAAGATACTGTTTTATTCTCTTGTTTTTGTGGTTGCTCACCTTCTCCCACCAGGGTATAAGCAATCATTTTTCTCTACTTTCCATATACTGAACTGCTACAGAGATAGCCAATAGCTAAACTGGTTAGAACTGTGCCAAACTCCCAAGTCAAACTCTCTGTAAGAACAGCCACAAGCACACTGTGACTGCACCCCATGATGTGCATCTTGGTCACTGGAAAGAAATCTTTGCTTCTTTCAGGATCTTGACTTTGTCCTACATTGCAGTGACAGATACCTGACCTATAAATAAAGGATGACTCCTATTCTTGTTTATCTTGGTTGCCTTAGGCTTCCCTTAACATCAAAAGACAGAATGTAATAATAACATCTGCTAATCTAGTCCCCACTGTGAGAGCAAAAGAGAAAATTCAATTAAGGAGACAGAAAATTTAAGCAAAACTCCCTTTTGGGTTCCTATCATTTCCTGCCATCAGAATAAAAGACATATTCTTTCTATATTTATTCTCAATTTGTCTTGTCCATAACATTTTACTCATGAAGTGCTCTCTAAAAATTAGGTAGATAACTCTGGCCAGACTCTAAACCCTCAGAGCGACCAGAAAGCAGGATAGCCTAAAAGAGACACATGGGTATGTGAGGTGCATTCACATACTTTCTCCTTTCTCTTTCAGCATTTCCTGGTTGGAGGAAGATTTCCTGAGCATATCTGCCACAGCGTGACATTTTGGTGTTTGCATTAGGTCACTAGTTCACAACTCTGGGTGATTTGGCCAGTCAGGGAACATCTGGCAACGTCTGCAGACATTTGTGGTTGTCACAAAAAGGGGTGAGCACTCCCGTGTCTAGTAGGTACTGCCAGCATCCTACAATGCACAGATCAACACCTCAACAAAGATGTTCTGTCCCAAGTAGCCAAGGGTGCTAAGACTGAGATACTCTGCAGGAAGCAATGTGGAGAGCTTGGAGAAGAAGACATGGATGCCACAGGTAAGGACTCAGAAAGTGATGCGCCAGTCCCTACGAGTAGCAACACAGATGCTGAGAGGTTCCAGAAAGGTCTCTGAATGGCAAGAGTTCCCAAAACTGGATTTAGGGAGTCAGAGAACTATTACTGATTTGAGTTAGATCACATGAAATATGAGTGATCCCGTAAGAAACTGTGGGGTGATGAACTAACTGGAGCACTTGGAAATGTGCCGCTGAGTCTCCTCCAAATGTGCAATCAGCTTTCTGCTACCATAACCAAACACCTGAAATAATGACCTAAACATGATGAACTAGCTATGATCGAGTTAGAGATATAGGAATTTCCTTATTTTGGTTCATAGTTCTAGAGGCTGCATGGTTGATCGGATTTGTTGCTTTTGGGGTTATGAGGAGGCAACATGTCATTGGGGGAGTATGTGGCTAAGGGATCAAAAGACAAGAGGTGCCTGGTCCTGCAATCCCTTCAAGGATACACTCGCAATAACCAAGGTGCACTTTTAAAGGTTCTATCACCTCCCAACAGCACCACAGAATAGGACCAAACCTTGCACATGTGAGCCCATGGGCACATTCCAGATCCAAACTACAGCACGTGAGAATGGTAGAGTTCTGGGAAATGACTCTTATTCCCCTTCTCTCAGTTCCTTTCCTTCCCTCCCCTCCTCTCTCCTCCTTTCTTCTCCCCTCTATTTCTATTCATGTTAGATACATGCATGTATCCCCACTTCTCTCTGTAAACTTTTGGTTCTTAAGAACCATAACAGAGTCTATTTTTTAAAAAAATGAAGACAGTTTAAATACCTAACATCAATGGATTTTATAAATAACATGTGGCATAGTCATATGATACAATACAAAATATATATCAAAATGAGTAAATTAAGTTTGTGATTTTCCACTTGAACAGTTCTTGCCAACAAAATCTTGAATACGCAAAATAGTCTTAAACAATTTATTCAACAGGATGCCAATTATGCAAATGTTTAAAAAGACAAAGTATTCCTAGGCTTCAATTATGGAAAATATAAGTGAGAAGAAAATATAAAGGTGTGGCTGGGAGGATATACATCAAACCAACCAAGGCTGGTCCTATAGGAGACGTGGCACCTAGAAGGGACCCAAAGAAGGCTCCAATTTTATCAGTAAAGCTTGGTTTTGTTATGAAAAATATTTGAACTGTATATGACAAGGTGTTAATGCTGATCTTTTGTAAATAGTGGTTGTATCAGATTGAAAAATGTATCTCCCCATCAAAAAAATAAATACACCCACCCCTAACCTGTGAATGTAACACTGTTTGGAAAAAGAATCTTTGCAGATATAATTAAGGATCTGTAGATGAAATCATTCTGGCATAGGGTGTGCCCTAAGTCCACTGACAGGCTTTCCTAACACAGAATTCAGCTATGATTCCAAAATTCTAGAGCTGAAGTGTCCTGATATTCTTCAGGGAGAAGGAAGACGTCACTGACCAGCACTGTAGCCCCCGCTGACTCTCCTTCTTGGGTGGTTCACAACTCTAATCTTGGCCAGAGAATATGGTCATAAAAGCTACCACCTGTCCTCTGACCCTCTCTTCCTTGCCTTGGTGACCTTGGAAGCCATGTGTTCCAGATGTCAAGGCTCCAGGCACATCAGAGCTACCCTGGAGAGCAGACTGACCCTGCCTTTAATGAGCAAGAACTACACTTTTTTTAAAAATTACTTACTTTGGTTTTTTGAGATAGGCTCTCATGAAGCCTAGGCTGGCCTTGAACTTGCTATGTAGCTCCAGCTGAACTTTTAATCCTTCTGCTCCACCTGCTAAATGCGGGGATTACAGGTGTATGCTAGCATGCAGCAAGAAGTATATTTTTACTGTATGTCTGAGACCTGCAGATGTGTTTGTTTCTGCAGCAAGTTCCCTTTCCTGACTAATACAACCCTAGAGACAACTATTTAATCTTTTCCTCTCCCTGGATATCATTGATTTTAGATCTTGCCACCAAATTTTTTCTTATGTTATTAGGGCCCAGTCAGTCCCCTTTAGGATTATTAAACCATTAGTCAACATGCATTAAAATCAAATTACTGTCTCTTCCAGTGGGATTTCACAAATATTGTTTCATGGCCAAATAATAGTTTACGTCTCTCTTCTGACTGACTCAGAAAAGCAAACAGTAATACAACAGGCTTTGCTCAGTAATAAAAACAGGCAACTTTCACAGGTTTCCATAGATGCTTGAAGCCACTCAGCTCGTGTTGGCAGGTTTGTTTACCAACACTTCAAAAAAGGGGAGGGACCCTTCAGCATGGCCCAGTGTGCTTTTGTTTACCTGCTTGTTATAACTGATGAAGCCTTGCTTAGTCTCTGATTGTCTGTTCGAGGCAGGGTCTCACTGTGTAGTCCAGGTTGGCCTCTGCCTAATGGGATTACCAGTGTGTGCACATCCATTCTACATTCCTGATTGTCCACAGAGGATGGCATTTGGGTTGAGTTTTTCACTTTTATTTTACAAAAAAAGCTATGAGGCATTTTTTAATGAGACGAAAACATGGAAATAAGGAGGAAAGGTTCTGAATCTGAAACGTGATTTCAGATTCCAAGTCTACCCCCACCAGCCACATAATTACTGAGGGCCTCAGTTTCCACATCTGCTGACTGGAAGAATGGGTTTTACCTACTTGGATCACCTGAAACTTAAAATAGATGATGTATATCCCAGACATCTACAACAGGGCTCAAAATGTAGAGAAGATTTGAAACAAATTGTTTGAAAGCCTCCAAATCAATTCATCAAGGAGAGTCACTTTCCACAGAATTGCTCCTTCACTGGAGATTGCCCATCTCCTCATCATAGACCACCCCAGAATAATTCAAGGTGAGAAGTTGGACCCCATTTTCTAATGCTTTAAGACCTGGGTGCAAGGGTGGGCAGAGTGGGTGTGGGCACTAGCAGAGAATGTAGTTTCCTCTCATCCAGGTTTAAGAACGGAAGGGAAACCAAATCAGCCTTCAGAGAGGCTATGTGGTCCAGCTCAAGGGCAGACCCTTACCCCATGCCACCCCAGCCCATCTTGCCCAGCCTGTGCCACCCACCGAGGCCCCAGCCAGGTGGCTGTGACTCAAACCTGTCTTCATTCTAACTTGGCACCACAGAGCTTTTGAACGGAGTCCACAAATGTGTGAGACAAAAATAGGCTGGCGAGGCTTCGCCAGGGCCTCATTGTTAAGGGATGACAGTCGGTCGGGTTGTTACACAACCGAAACCGGGGCCCACCACGGAAACGCCAGCTCAGCCACACACAAGGCCGCGCTCTACCCACGGCGCCTTCCCTTTGTTCTTTATTGTCTCTGCGTCTCCCCACCTTCCATTCTCTGGGATCCAACTTTTCCAGAGTTGACAGGGTAACTGGAGACAAATCTCCCTGGCTAGCTTTCCTGTCTTTTCCATCTCTAGATTAAGATCCTGAGAGGGTGTGGAGAGCCAAGGTGGGGTTTTCCATACCCTACCGGGTAAATCCCAGCAGCCCCTGGGAGCTGGGCGCACAGACACTGGTCTGACTCCTGTGGGGCCTTGGTTTCCCTCCTTTGATCCTCTGTGCTGTGCACTGTTTTATCATAAGAACACATTAGTGTTTTACTGGTATTCCTGGGGACTTTTTCCCCATGTCTGACAATTTTGCAGTAGGGAGATATTCTTCAAGCCAGTGGAAAATGCTGGTCTTGTTTAAATAATAAAAGAATACGACACTTTAAGAATACCTGGCTCAAAGCTGAAGAGATGGTTTGGTGGTTAAGAGCACCAGCTGCTCTTTCGGAGGACCAGGGTTCGATTCCCAGCACCCACTTGGCAGGCAACAACTGGCTATAACTCCAGTTCCAGGGGAATTTGACTCCGCCTTCTGACCTCTTCCGGTACTTCAAGACACTGGTGCACTTACATACACGCAGGCAATACCCTCATACACATAAAGTAAAATAAAAATAATAAATGAAACTTTTACAAAAGAATGTTCGGCTCATAGCAAGTTCTTTTTTGTAGAAATTTCTTCCATAGTCATAATTTGCTCCTCTCTCTAATCAAGTGTGCATGCTGCTTGCTGGTCCTGGGTGACAATGGCCAGGTGTTCTTGGAGCCTTATTCTGACTGCTCCCTGGATGTGTGCTCAGACAAGATCTCCCTACCCAGCTGAGCTATGGCTTCTCCTGCCTCTTTCTGCTTCCTCAGAGAGAAGAGGTACAGCAAGGCAAAGGCACAACTCCCTTTTAGCCCAGTGTCAGCCCAGGCCACCTTTACTCCTGCTCTGGCACAGCAAGAAGCACAGACAGGCACAGCTCTTAACACTCTTCTCCCTCCGTTGCCAAGAACCACAAATTAAGGTGAACATCCTTCTTGTGTCTCACCCCTGAGTGCATATCTGCTCAGGAAGTCAGCAAAGGGCTGAGACTGGTGTCTTGGAGGCAGGAGGGTGGTACATCCCAGCTCCCATATTTATTTCATTTGTCATATAACCTTGAACATCTGACCTTCGGTTTCTTCATCTGGAAAACAGTAAAGCTAATGCCCACTTTGGTGGATGACTGTAAGAACTGCAGAAAATGGTGCCGTGTCAGCCTGGTGTGGAGCTAGGAGACTGGAAAGAAATCCGCTGCACTGAGGTTGGGCAACAGCAACCTGTCAATTCCCACCGTCTCCGATTGTCCTTTTTTACTCTAAAGTGTGTTATTTTAATCAAGTTGTTCATTTTTGTTATTTCCCATCAACCTACTCCTCTCTGATTTGCCCCCATTAATAACTGACTGTTTTCTAACCTCCCAGCGCATGATGGTTATCTCTTTGGACTATCCTTAAAAGGGTCCACTTGTAAACACCTTCCCACCCTTATGCTCTCAGGACTCTACACTCCCAGCCCTCCCCAGCCTAGTTGTTGAGCTCCTGGCTTCATTTACATGGTTCCCTAAACCATGGGGAGTTCAATGGTCTTGCTCCCTAAAGACTAAGCCAGCCACAGGCCTGGACCAAGTGCTAGCGCTGGGTCTGGCCCAGCAGGTCTTGGCTGCCAGGGAATGTTTGGATTGCTGAAGTCCAAGGTCAGTCCTCCCTCCCTTATGGGAACACATTCATTCAGGGGCCCCGCTGGACACAGTGATTTTTCCCTACTTGCTGCAAAAGCCTCCCCACCCGGGCCAGAGCTGATGCCTCTGGACCTTTCCTGCCTGCAGGTTTCTTTGCATTTAATATTCACTTGAACTCTTCCCTCAGCCCACCCTATGCTCTCCTTACTCGTGATTGCTTCTGCGAGGTTCTCTGAGACAGCTGGGCGAAGGAAGGGGAGGAGAGACCTGCTGAGGAATGGCGCTTTATAAATCAAAAAATAATAATGCAAAGTACTTAGCACTGGAGACTGGGAAAGGGGCTTGGGAGTCCCATGGGCGGGGAGCAGCACGCTAGTAAAGGACAACACTGCCCTCTGGTGGTCAACTTGAGGAA
>NW_008341172.1:348948-370358 GCF_000622305.1 Nannospalax galili | reverse complement strand
CAGTTTTCCCATCAATCCCAAAGAAACCATAATTGACCAATGTAAAGATGTAGAGAATTTCCCATGCAATTCAGGCCACAAAGAATCAAAGTAGAAAAACCCACATTAAAGTATTTTTTTTAGAGTATTATAGTTTTTCTCTCCAGTGAGGCGAATTTCCTAATGATTCCAAGCTCACAAAAGCAGCCTACTCCTCTTGCAGTATTTCATAACATTGTTTTTCATACACAGCAGCCTATTCAAATCATTGCTATCTCTTTTACTCGGGGCTATAATGATGAAAAATACTTGTGAAATGCCCCTCGAAACCACTTTGTGATTTTTCTTTTTTTTTGCATGAAGCAAAAATGTCACATTCTCATGGTACATTTTTATGTTTAATTTTTCCTGTTGTGTACTCTATGCATAAACTCAGAATTTAGGTTCTCCATGAGCCAAAAACCTGCCTTCAGTGCTTCCCTCCAGGCCCAGTGAGAACAGCTGTTAGTAAGTGAACACATTAGTTTGATGAAGCCTCTCTCCCAGCTGTCACGTTCAAGTTGGAATGGCTCGCTGTAAACACCTCCAGTCTAGGGTGGGGAAAAACCTGTAGTGTGCCTGGGAAACTGGGTGGAGGACTGTAGTCCAGAACAGCACATTCCTTTGGCATTTTTCACTCTGGCAGTATAACCTTGAAGACTCAACTCTATTTCTTCAGAAACTGGAAGAATCCTGATTCCCATTCCACCACACTTTTGTGTGGGAAAGATGAATAAGATGGGTTTTTTTTAAGCCCTTGGACTTTCTTTCAGGGCAACAGCTTTATGAAAATCGCTTTCTGTAAAGTAGAAAAATACTTCATATTTAGTGATGGCGTGCCAAACCTGGGTGCGGTGCACAAGTCTGTAACCCCAGCACTCAGGAGGTGAAGACTTGAAGGAGTAGGAGTTCAAGGTCAGAGCTACAGAGTGAGTTCAAGACCAGTCTGGGTCACAGGAGCTCTGTCTCAAAACAAACAAAACTGAGCAAAGCTTTGTTACAGTTGTGTATTTTGTTGAACGGACTATAATTTTCTAGCCAATAAGTGTATCAGTCTGAAAGACAAGCAATTTTTTAAAGTGAAGTTTGAATAGCACAATTCAAAAGGAAAACCCAAACAACTACAAGGAGGAACATACCTGCCGAGGCCCACACCACGCTCTGCAATCTCAGCCTCTCCCCATCATGGACCCAGTGGCAACCGCGGAGCAGAGCTCCCTCTGGTAAAGGGGAGAGGAAGGTATGTAAACCGGCTTCCTCTGGTTTTAAGGTGTCTTCTTTTTGTTTTTTAATTGTAGTAAAATATACCCAGTGTAAAGGTGTTCATCTTAACCGTTTTCAGCCACATAGATCAGTATAAAAAGAAAAATTCACCTTGGTATGCAACCATCACTACTATGTAGCCTTTGGAGTCTTTGCATCTTTTCAGACGTTCCCATTGAACGCTAACTCCCCAGCCCTTGGCAACAACATTCTCCATTCTGTCCCCATGTAATTGTCTGCTCCAGGTTCCCTGTAAAAGTGGAATCACAGTATCTTCCCTTTCATGACTGGTTTATTTTACTTGATAACATTGAGTCATCAAGTTCATCTATGTAACATGTGTCACAGTCTTTCCTTTTTGAGACTGAATAATATTCCATTGTACAGATGCACAACATTTTGCTCATCCATTCACCTGTCAATAGACATTGATTGCTTTCCCCTTAGAATAGTAAATAGAACCACTTCTGTGGCGATGAGCACAGAGTTCAAGTCTCTACATTCAATTCTAGATATATACCCCAGAGTAGAATTGCTGGGTCATATGTTTAATTTTTTTTTTTTAAACAACTGCCCTGCTGTGTTTATAGCAACCTCACCACATTACATTCCCAGGAGCCGAATGCCAGGGTTCTGTGTTCTCCCACCTTGGCCAAACTTGGGATTTTTCTGGTTTTTTATCATAGCCATCCTGAGCCTGTTCAGTCACCTGTTTCTATTTGATATGACAATCATACTCCTCCCAGGAGCTTTAGAGGAAAGGTAGTTTCTCTTTGTGGTGTCTCAGAACAAAAAGCAATGTGTGGTAAATGCGGTGAGTCACCATCTACTCAAAGCCAGCTCACGATGAGACTCAGCCTCCCCTGGGAGTCCCTATTTCTTCTGCTTCTTTCTCCTGTTCCACCCTATCCACTACCGCCCCAGTCCTCACCACCTAAGAGTAGGCTTGGAGCTGGGCACAGAACACTCAGACTTTGGGGAACCTTGGAGCCCTTGTGACCCAGTGCCTGGGTGGCATCTGGAGGGCGGGCAGCAGCCAGGCTGGACCACACAACCCCAATATTGTAAAGTCACCCTTCTTGTGGCCAGAGCTGCCCATGGTCTGGTGGCCATCCTGATTGGGTGGGGCTCTATGCTGATGTTCAACCACACCATGGTTTCCATGGAGCCTGGGAAAAGTGAGAAACCCTGAATGATGAGGGTACAAGACCCAGTGGACAAAAATGACCAAGTGGGAAGCCACTGTAGCCCTAGCAGGTCTGGGAAGAAGTCGGGTTGGGAAGTCGTCTAAATATAGCCTGTTTACAGCCAGTGATGGACTTTCTCAGACTGTGTTTGTATGAGTGAGTGACTACAGTGCCACTAAATGACTAAAGCAGCATTTTCACCGGGTTTTATTTGCATTTGAAGTGCTGTTATTGTAGGTACTCCAGACTACTGCTGTGGTTGGAAGATATGCGCACTTTCCCATGGAAGCGTGACTTCTCTGCCTGTTGGGTGTTTGAATATTAAAATAAATCTGAAGCAACTGCTTCTTTTTTCACATCCTAATGTTCATCTTCCAGTTTCCTACTGAAAACCCGTATTAACTCTTCACTTACCCAAAGAGTTACGAATATCACAACCAGTGAATGTCCACTTTAAAAGCTGGAAGACTGAGAATCCCCAGTCATGCAAACCCTCCTCCTTGAGACAGTAGAGTCATCCAAATGCCTGAGGGACGGTAGGAATCCCTGGCATAAACCTACCTTGCCATCTTTCCCAGATTGGCATGTCCCTGAGTTCTATGAACTTGAGACTTCTGTGCCCATCTGTTATCCGTAACCTTGGGTTCATGGATAAACTGTCTGAGCATATTCTCAAAACTGCATAGCAGGCTGAACCCCACATGGGAGCTGCACCCTACAGTGTTTCTGGAATGGCATGCTGAAACCTACTGGTCATACTGTGGATGGGGAGGGCTACCTTGCAGACGACAGCACACAGAACTCCAGAGCTACTCTGACTGTGCAGGCGAGTAGCAAAAGCATGTCTTAGTCATTTTTATTTTACAGTGACACATAATTATCCAGATATAGGATATAGTACAACGTTGTATTCCTTTTTCTTTTCCAGTACTAAGGATGGAACCCAAGTCTCTGCACATGCTAAGCAAACCCCTTGCTTTAACCTGGAGTTATATCCCCAGCCTCTTTTTTGTATTTTTTTATTGTTAGACAGGCTCTTATTAAGTTGCTCAATCTGGCCTTAAATGTATTTGTAGCCCAGGCAAACTTTGAACATGTGCTCACACGCATGTGCATCCACACACAAAGAGGGCAGCAGCGATTCTCAAAGATCATCACATTGTTGGACTCTTCATCTTCCTTCAAGTCCTAGAAATTTAGGGGGTTTTGCCTTTTGAAAACCTTCTTCCCTTTCCCTTAGACCAGTCAGTTCCCAGGTCCCTCTCCTATATTTCTCCTAAAAATGTCTACAAGTCTTTTTAAAAATTTTTTTAACTTTAGAGTAGTTCTTTGAAAAATACACAGAAGTAGGTTGTTCTAGACTTGACAAACATGGAAGGTAATAAGAAAGATGGAATATTATTTTCACCATAGTTTCAGTTCGTTTTCTAGGAAATCTGGGACATGTACCTGCCTCTGCCTCCTGTTTGTTTCCTGGGAAGTCCAGCAGCATCAGTCTTTGACTTCATCTCTAACAGGAGAAGACCTCCCCTCATTCTCCCACTACATGCATTCCTACCCTGTGCCTACAACATGCAGGATTCCAGAGATCCCCTCTTCCATCTCTGCTTACAGGTCTGGGGCAGACATTTACTCCCATAGGATTCTAAGCCTTTAGTTAAAAATGCTAACTCTACTGAGCAGCAAGCATGTGGGGCATTCACAGAATACGGAGGGAGAACTGAGGATAAATGAGAAGCTTCCTTCCTACAAACCCCAAATGGACCACTTCAGTGGTGGGGAATACTTCACAGCAAAGTAACTGTCAGCGTGTGCTAACTAAGCATGTGACAATGCCATTTGTTAAATATGGTACAAACAGTACCTCCAATGGCTTCAGAGGAACAAAATACTTGGCAATGTCAGACAGTTGACTATTAATGTCAAATGATGACAAAATGTTCTTGTCAGAATCTGCCACCAGCCTGTCTCAATCTGGGGTCACTGAGGGAGGCTATCTGCAAGGCCCTTCAAGAGCAGTTGTTCCAAGTCATTGAAGCCGTGGAATATTTGCCTGAGGAAGAATGCACTGTCTCAGGGAACCCCAACCCCAGTTCTGCCAGAGGGAAAATGCTTCTGTCATTTCACCACCACTAAAGGTCTCAGATCTTTATCTACAAACAGGAGTAATTATATCCACTTTAGGGGTGGTGTATTCCTTAAGGGCATTTTAGAATGTTACTTAGCACCAATTTTAGCTGAGCAATAAGCATAAGAAAAGCTACTCGATTTATTATGCATCAGAGAAATGTAAATGTAAACCAACCACGTGGAGACCAAGTTGCCTCCACCATGTGCCTATGACAGAGAAGCAATGGGCACGCTCACATACTACTGATGAGAAAATAAATGGGTGCAAGCACTTTGGAAAACCTCATGGCGGTGTGGTAAATGCATTTACCTATGACCCAGCAATCTACACACATCGAAGTGATTTCCCAAGAGAAATGAATCATGTGTCCACATAGTATCAAATGCCAATGTTCAGGGTCCCATCATCCAGATAAACTGAAAGCCAAAAACAAGTCAATTTCCCATTGAATGATAAAATGAACAAATGAGCAGCCCAGGCACTAAAAATTGCTGAGCCTTAGAAAGGGACAAAACAGGAACACAAGCAGAGATGTGTGGAGCTCAGCACCATTCTGACAAAGCAGAGGAAGTCAGCTAAAACAACACAAGTTGCCTGATGCCCTTTATGGGAAAACCTAGAAAAGACAAAGCCATAGTGGTTAAAAGTAGTCAGTGGTTGCCAAAGGCTAATCAGAAAAGAGGATCACCTTCAAGGAGACTCCAGGAAATTTTAGGGTCACGACATCCCATATCTTGATTGCATGGATGACTGTATAAAATTGCCAACCCTCATCACGCTGCAATAGTGTGTTAAGCATATATAGTATACATACTCCAAATAGCTGAACTTTATTGCATATAATTAAGCTAGAAAAAACTTAAATCATTTCTTCCCATTCAGCCTCATGTTGATGCTAATACAGTGGCAATCTCTTCCACATACTCAGCTCTCGCTCTTCACTTACTCATGGCCAGCATCACGTGCTTCTGGGGTACTTGGTTGAGCTTAGGAGTATGGCTTGGTGGGGCTTTTTTAAGAAGGTGGCTGTCTCTTTCCCTGACCAGTGGAGTAACAGCAATGTGTTTGTTTCTAGACGAAGCAAAAGCACAGGCACAAAGTCACTCTTTGGGACAGAGCTTGGAGAGCAGAGGCTGGTGACAAAGAGGTTTATAGACACGGCTCCCTGTTCCCAAGAAGCCCTGACCACCAACTTGATCATCTGGAGCCAAGCAGAAGAAACAGTGAGTCCTGAATACAAGGGCTTCCCAGAGGAGGTCTCAGATCCTGGGATTTCCGAGGCAAAGAATACTCCAGGAGCAATATTCACCCTCCATCACACTAAAAATAGACAACTGCATGGGTTGGTGTTCAAATAACCACCACATGTCTTCTTCACTGTTTGCATGATAGAGAGTGAACAGAAACAGCTCAGCCAACTGGTCATTTGCTCAGTAGCCCCAGCTCCAAGGGCATTGACTTGGTGTCTGTTTGAGTTGTTAGAAAGCAGAGTCTGAACTGTGAATTGGATGCAGGTGGTTTATGTGGAAAGTGATCCCAGAAAGCACGATGAGGATCAGAGACAGGAGGCTTAAAGGAAATAAAAATCAGCAGAGGCCATGGTTGGGCTGTGGTGGGCAACTGGGTCCACCCCATGGAGGGTCTTCTAAGGAGCAGTGAAAACTATCCCTCAGAATACTTGTCCATTTCAGAATGAATACCTGAAATCATCACACTTTGAAGAAAACAGGATTAGTTTGTTCACAGTTTAGGAAGTTTCTGTTCAAAGTTAATTGACCCGATTGCTTTTGGGCTACGGGGAATCAGTACATCATGAGGGAGCATGACAGAGCGAAGAGACTCACCTCATGGCAGAAGCTGGGAAATGAAAAAAAGGGAGGGTTGGGTCCTGATAGTTTCTTCAAGGGCAAGGTCTCAATCAGAAGACCTCCCACTAGGCCACAGCTCTTAAAGTTCTACCACTTCCCAGTAACACCAAGCTGGGAACACACAGACCTTGGGAGGCAGTCCAGATCCAAACTGCAGCAATGCTTTTTCCAAAGGGCAGCGAGCTGGGCATTTCCCACTGGCTCCTAAATCTTCTCAGTGGAGGGTAGCCACTCCAGAGCTAAGTACACCTGGACAAAGGTACTGTCTGAAGTTTAGGAAAAGTCCTAAGGCTAAACAGAGACAGCTGGGGCACATCAATGCAGGCTCAGAACCACACATCACACCAACATAGAACTAAAATAGGTAGAGGCTGTGCCACTTGTGAGTGTTAAGGTCCAGGGAGGGTGGCTGGAATCTTTCTGATCAAAAATGTACAAACCCATCAGTCCTAGAGAAACCACAGGGTGGGGTCAACAGTTCATTCTGAATTGCTTTTCAAGCCCCCTCAGGTGCTGCTAGAAGACAGGAAGGTGAGTACAAAGACTTCCAGGGTGCCACTGGCCCTTGGGTTTTGTGACCCTCTTCCAGGGTGTGAGGATAAACAGAGGTACAAGATCATTACCATGTATCCCTCCTCCTGAAACTTAGACCAAGCAAAATAAATGTGTGCAGAAGTTTCACTGGTTTAACTTTAATGGTGTCCGGTTCCTTCAGGGCATACTTCCTGCCCCTGTGCCTTGCACCTGCAGTGAAGGCCCCAGATGTAACTGGAAGATGAACTGCACTGGGGACAATCTGATACTCCAGCCTTATTCCTGGAGTTGACATTCATAATATGCACACATGTAACCAGAGCTCCAAGGGTGACCAGACATGCCCAAAGGCCTGAGGGAGAGTCTGTGCTCTTTACATTTTCGACAGGGAGGGCTCAGCCTGTTTCTGCCAGGTTTTGAAATATCAGCTGAACATGCCCTGCCTGCTCAGTCAAGGTCATTCCACCTGGAGTTCAGAGTCAATGTCTCATTCTCTGAGAAGTTCACATCCTGGAACAGTACTCTGGCCAACTCCTCCCAATAGAGGAGACCCAAACCCCCAGGCATCTCATGGAGGGGAAATCAGAGGGCAAGAGGAGGGACAGCAGATAAACTCTTAATAACGAAAACCTTTTCTTAACAATGGGGCTTGCCTGTCTCAAAATTTCCAGGGCCTGGCTGAACACCTTGGATAACTGCCAGGCTAGTCTATCCCCAGAGGGTACTTGATACTCAATAAAAAGCCTGCACTAATTTAAACAGTTCCAGAATGGCTGACAAACAGGAACAAAGCCTTTGACTAGAAGTAAAAGCCAAAAAGTAATGGAGCACTTTCATTTCGAATGAACAGACTGACTTTAAACCAGGCAACCGATCCAAAGTATCTGCTACAGCAAATTCACGGACATGTTTATAATGATAAACACTGACTTCACCTGGGGAAAAGACTGAGCTACCGTCTCAAATGTATATCCTTGCCTTCTACTTAGAATCGTGGCCTTTCATAGCAGGTACAGGCAGTAAACAGAAAGTCCTCTGTGTGTGTGTGTTTGTGTGTGTGTGTGTGTGTGTGTGTGTGTGTGAGTGTGGATGTGGGTGTGGGGGGGTGTGCACGCGTGCTCGCAAGCAAGCAATTTTCCATCCTTGAGTCAACTTTACTGGACTCTGATGTTTTATATATGAACTCATGTATACCTAACCTTTGTTTTCAGTTTCTCTAAGGGTGAAACACTGTGAGGGAAGGCAGGTATGTGGGAGTTCAGAGAACAGAAAATAGGACCAGTTAACATAGTCCTAGGGCTTCCACCGGCTCCAGTAAGCACCACACAGGTGCTGGCTATCTTTATGACCACGGACGGCTATTGCTGCCACTTGTCAGAGGAACATCTCCTCAGTAATCTCCGAAGACAAGATGTATTTTTCACAATGGAGAGTTGTTCAAACTTGCTCAAATGGATTCTTTCTGGTTTTTCTCCTCTCCCACAATGCTCAGAGGCCAGTCTCGCCCAGTCAGCACCCGCTTTCAAAAGTTAATGGCATTCCTGGGTACCCAATTTGGAGGCTGTATGGCAGACTTTTGTTTAGAAAGTTCTGAATATGGACTTCAATTTGACCAGCTTCCTAACCGAATGTCCTCCAGCATGTTACCTAGCCATGTAAGATTTCCTTCCTTTGTCTGAAAAAAAAAAAACAAACTGATATTAGAGTGAGAAATAATACTGTAAGAGCAATTGTGAATACTAAACTAGAGAATGATCTTAGCACAGGGCCAGACACACAGTATATGTTCAATTAGTGATGATAACTGAATGTTGCATACTAGAAGACTTTTCATGCAATTTAGTACAGGTATTTTGTCACAGCAATGAGAGAACTAATTCTTAAAAGCCAGCAGCCTAGCAGGCGCCAGATAGGGGATGATGGATTTGAAATTCCTTCTGAAGTTCTGTCCTGAGAGCATTAGCACAGTCAGACTGATGTGGAGGTTTCTTGGGAAATCCTCATTTTCAGGAATTGTTATGATTTAAGCTGACTTGATAGCTCATTCCAGAGTTGGGTGTACGGGGTGTAGAGCCCTATGTCTGGGTCATCCACCAACAACAACCAATGGCAACTGTTTAACGTTTCAGTTGCCTGAGGTGACGCTATTAATTGGAGCAAAGGAGACTGCACAAAAATCTTAAAGAAAAATATGGAGAATCAGATGCTTACATGGGTTTTGAAAAGTACTGACATATACCATGCACACACGCAGGCAGTATACATCCTGGAGAATACCTAAGGAGGGCTAACCTCACTTCTGGCCTTGAGGCCTTATGAAGCAAGAAATGAGGGCTAAGGCAGAGTTCTAAATTACTGTTGTTTTTAAGATGTGGCCCAATCCAGAGAAAGCTCTTCAGCAAAGAGTAGAATTGTCTGGAGGAAAAAAAAAAAAAAAAAAACTTCTGTTCAATAAAGGAGACTTAAGAGGCCACAGGTGACAGGGAATATAAATTTTATAGAATTAATCCAAAATAATGACATGACAGATATTATTATCATCCCTGGGGAGGGAGGAATCTGTTTTTCAGAGAAGCCACATTGTATACTCAAGATGTTCAGTTTTCATGAAAACAAAAATCTATGAGACATCAAAAGGAAAGGCAAGTATGGTTCACACAAAAGTCAAACACTGTTGATAAACATCATCCAAGAGAAACGTTGTTGATAGGCACTGACCAATAAGAAATTATATTTTGAGACTTAATGCAAAGACTTTTAGCCCCAGCTCACCCAAAACTCACTCTGTATCTTAGTCTCACCTTAAACTTGCAGTGATTCTCCTACCTCCACGTTCCACGTGCTGGGATTATAGACCAGCACCATCAGGCCAGATATACAAATCCTTTTGGTTTTTTTTGTTTTGTTGTGGTTTTGGTTTTGTTTGCTTGTTTATTTTTGAGACAGGGTCTCCCAGTACCCCCAGGTAGCCTGGGACTCATTTTGCAGACCAGGCTGGCCTCGAACTCACAGAGATTTACCTGCCTCTGCCTCCTTTGCTGGGATTAAAGGAGTGTTCCACCATGCCCAGCTTAGAAAACCTTTAAAATATCTATATCAAATATTTTCACAGACTGGGGGAAAAAAACATGCCCAGTGAATTTAAGTATGAGAGTGGTGTATCCCCAAATAGAAAATATTAATAGAGATAGAGATTATTTTTAATTAGTGATTCTGTAGGTGAAATGTTAAAATAGCTAAAGTGAAACTATCACTAGAGGCTCCAAAAACAGATATGGATCAGCAGACTAAAGTGGAAGCAAACTTGATGATAGATCAACTCAGATTCTCCAATCTGAGAAACAGAAAGGACAATGAATAAGGAAAATGAGCAGAGCCTCTGTTGTCTATGGAAATGCATCAACATGCTCCATAGGATGTTTAGGAGGAGGGTGGGAGAAGAGGAACAACAAAAATGTTTAATGAACAGCTTAAAATCTCCCAGATTCGTTGACACACATCAAGATGCTCAAAACACTCCAAGCAGAAAATGACCCATGCTGACTTAACATACATAGTAGTAAAAGGTTCATACTGGCCATACTGGCCAGGTGTGTTGGCACACACCTTTAACCCTAGTCCTTGGGAGGCAGAGGCAGGTGGACCTCTGTGAGATGGAGACCACCCTGGTCTACATAGCAAGTTCCAGGCCAGCTGGGGCTACAGGAAGACCTTGTCACCAAAAACAAACAAACACACAAACAAACAGGTTTGTTCTGATTTCATGGCAGACTGGCAAAGTAGGCCCAAGGGCAATTCCTGGAGAGGCATTTCAAACATGCTCCAAGTAAAGTAAAGATGAATGGGAAAGCACCCAGCTACAGCAGATGGCTTTTACACATCACAGTCACTCAAATGAATATATTTTGGGCATATTTCTAAGTAGCTATATTCTCAGTGACTCCCAGTTACTTTGTGTGGCCCATGGTTTCCAGATGCTTATTATTCTGTCCGCTCTACAATGAAAGGAAATTAGAAATAGTGAACAAGGAGCTGGCTCAGTTGTTAGAAACAGTGACTGCTCTTGCAGAGAACCCAGATTGGATTCCCAGCACCCAAATGGCAGCTAACAACTGTCTACAACTCCAGTTCCAGGGGATCCAATGCCCTCTTCTGGCGTCTGTATGCATTGCATGCATGTGGTACACTTACATGCAGGCAACATACTCCACATAAAATAAAAATCAATAAAATATTAAAAAAAAATAAAAATGGCAAGCAAATAAAAACTGGTTTAGAAGCTTGATTAAGTTTATAGTGATCAAATGAGTTTCTACTTCATGTTAATTTTATTTTTATATTATGATTTATTATAATAGACCATCTGTTCCCAAATCGAGGGATGTGAGTGCATCTATGAACATGTGAAATTAAGTAACTATTTTCAAAGTCAAAAAGTCCATATGTCATATACTCCTGTTGAACTTTTGTCCTCCTGGCTGACTCTATACTATAACTACAGAATAACTGCAATAATAAAAACAGCCAAGTTATCATGCTTTACAGATGATTACATAAAGGCTGCATACTTTTACTGCTTACTGTGAGCCATAGAAACCTCAGTTTGCCAGTATGAACACAGTGTTCTCTTTTCCTATACATGAAGAGTGTTCAAGCCCCAGTAGGTTGGTACAATGGGAACAATCCTCCGAGTGGTTCCTCCTTATGGCATTATTAATGTCTTGATGTTGTAAAGCACTTTAGCCAAGCAACAGTTGATGTTTTGAGACACATTTGGTTGTCAGGTTTGAAATAGCACACGCTGCAGCAAGAGACTGTTGAGTGAGGCAGCAGGAAAGTAAAAACTGTCACAAGGAAAGAGCAACCCAAGCTGGGACCTGACTGGAGGGTAATTGGCAGAGGTGGGCTTGACATGAGTAAACCTTTACATTTCACCATGGAAAGCTGTGAGCTATTGCACATGAAACTAGCTGCTGAGTTAATTATTGCATGATAAGATTTGGGACAAATAAGAAGGGTTTAAGTGAAAGAGTTTTTAAACAACTTTTTGAAATGTACTCACAAAAGTAGACCATATGCTATCTTTTGAAACCTTAGGAAAACATCACTTTTTGAAATATAAAGTTCAATTTTATTAAACATGTGGGTAATTTCAGAATTATTCAGAATTTTAATAATAAAATTAATTTGAAAATAATTAAAATTTAGAAGACTTCAGGTATACATCCAAGTTCTGAACAACATTAATATGATATAAAAATGGCTAAGGAAATTTACAGTGAACAGGTGTGTGAAATAATTGAAGGAGGAAAAGTTCAGACATTAATTAACAAGAATTATGAATGTCCTTGTTGGATTGTTTTCTCTTAAGTTGACATATTTAAGCATATATATATACATATAATATTTTAAATTAGGAATATAGACCCTAATTCTTTTACTTTTTTTTTTTTTTTTTTTTTTTTTTTTTTTTTGTTCTTTTTGAGACAGGGTCTTCCTGTAGCTCCAGCTGGCCTGGAATTTGCTATGTAGCCCAGGTTGGACTCAACAGAGATCCACCTGCCTCTGCCTCCCAAGTGCTGGGATTAGGGGCGTGCGCCACCACGCTCAGCTAGAGCCTAATTCTTATTCAAGGAAAACAAAATTTGTAATATTTTATACTTTTGCCATCAATTACTGGGTGGAATAGAGAAAGGAAACAAAAAGGGGATCTCAGGCAAAAGAAAATGTGGTTTAAAATATTTTTGGAACTTTATTCAATGTCTTGTAATAGTGTTGAATCTCTTATTCAAAATTCAGTCAAATGAAGATACAGATAATCAAATAGTGTCTCTGGGAGTAAAGGATAAATATATCAAAAATAAGACCCAGATTCGTGTACTCAAAGAACTTACGGTACTGAGAAGAGCTAAAAGAAAGAAAATCACAAACATTAGAAAACAATATGATAGCTACTACACAAGGGGCACTAAGGATATGACAACACCAGGACTGTGCCTGGGGTAGGATGATGGGATTTAGATGTGGAAAATATTCAGAAAGAGAAGATGCATACAGCTTCAAATTATAAACAGGCCTACGCCACTAGTGTTGAGAGTGTTTGGGAAAGTACTATGCTCAAGGTATTGGGCTCAGAGGGATACTGTGCTCAGTAAAGTACTGTGCCGAGCATTGTGCTCAGCAGAGTCCTGTGCTCAGTGAAGTACTGTGCCAATACAGTACTGTCATGACAAAACCCCGATGAGTGAGAAAGACTTTGGAGCCAGACCACTGGAAGAAGCGGAAAAGACTTCGAGGAGTGTTGTAAGAGCTTTGAAGAGTGTTTCATGAACTCCTAACACTGCTTAAGAAGGTTGTGGGCAGATGAAGGACAGTGAAGAAAATTCCCATTGAAACTGGAGACAAACGATCTCTGCTATGTAGCAACACTGTCTCCAGCAATAATGGGGAAAGTAGATATTTTAACTATTGGACTGTATGATCTAGCTGAAGAGACTTCTAGAAAGGGCAGAAAGTACTTCCTGAGTCTTCTTGCCTCTTACAATGTGAAAAAGACAGAGAAGAGCAAAAGGAAGGACCGTTACCAACAAAAGAGAGAGAATTTTAAGAATTTCAACCTCTGAAACAGAGTGTGTTGCTAAGAGGCCCGAGGACATTTTGACTTTAAGCCAAGAAACTGGCTACTTTTCTTTGTGGTCTTTTTACCCTAACTGCCTAGCCAATTCCTACCTCTTAGTTCCTACCTCCTATTCTTATCACACCATCCTCTGAAGGGGTTACCCAAATTGATAATAGGGAATAGGGACGCAGACCGCTCTGGCGTCTTCCATGCTGAACAGGGACGCAGGGTGAGGCTCTGTTCCAAAGGCCAAAAATGTCAAAAAGTATTTGGGAGCTTGTATCTAATCCTTAAAAGATTTTAGGGTTACCTCTTCAGAGGGGGGGAATGTTGGAGGGGAGGGAGTGGGCATAGATTTGATCAAAACACCTTATATACATGTATGAAATTCTTAATAAAGTTTTTGTAAAAATTGAAAAAAAAAAGAATTTCAACCTCTGCAGTCATCAAATGATGCTAACAGTTAAAACCTGGCACCTCCTTAAGATTTAAAATACAACAGAGAGGACTTCCAGTTAAGATGACAGACTAGAAGCCTGACCACTGAAATGCAGGGAAAGAAAACAGCAAAGATAATACACAGTAGGATCTTATGTACTTATCCTACAAGAGACAAGTCCGTAAACCAACTTACTAAGCTGAGAGAGGTCTGTGCAGAAAGGCAGGCAGGAAAGCTGAAGATTGCAGCCTAGCTGGACACCCTCCCCACACCAGCCTGCCAAGGAGAGAGCAGTACAAACTGCTAGCAAAGTCCCAGGGAACACCAGGCCCCGAGAACACAGGCTGCAGGGACCAAGAGCGCCCACTCTCCCCTCTGCCTCCCATCACCATGTGGAACCTACTAGAATCAGAGGGATCTGAGAACTTAATCTTTCAACTCAGCACAACTGTGTCAGCAATTCACTGTGTAAGTATTCTTTTTAATCTCTTATTTTCTATTGAATTTCAACTTTTGCATATATATCTCGCGATAGTTTTGCTTTTGTTTGTATATCGCTGAGTTAGGTTTGGGGACTGTTGTTTGTTTCTCCACCCGGGCTTTACTCTTTGGTCACATCTCATATGCTCCACTTTCATTCCTCCATCTTTCTTTCTCTCATCAGCATCCCCTCTTCCTTTATACTTATTAGTTATAACCGTCCACAGCTTTAACAATCTCAAAGCTGTGGACCCTAACAGTATTCCAGCCATCCTCTCCCAGCTACATTACCCACCTTTATTTTTTTTTCCAAAGTAGATCTAAACCTTAACTCTTACCCACTTTATTTCCCTCCCACTCCTAATTGTATTAAATTCTGAGTACACTCCATATCATCCTTGGTTGTTTATACTCCAATAGTTATTGAAGTCCAAGGGGCCACTGTTATTAGCTGGCTAGTACAAAAATTGCATAGTGATAATATCAAACAGCTGTGGTTGCTCTCTCAGTTAACATCCCACTCCAGGAATAATACAGAGTTTACATCAGGTATCCAGGGCTCCTAGTCTAAGGAATATTTCTGAACTACACAGTCAATGCTACCACATCCAAGTCCCACTTTAACACTGCAAATACTTCAACGGAAAGAAAAAGAATATAACCAATAAATAAATGACCCAAACAAAAGAAATGAACTAGATGTGTAAATTTCAATGCAGCAACATAAGAAACACACAAGACAGTGTAACTCCTCCAAAACTTATCAACCCTACAGTGGTGGCATCTAGTGGAAGAGAGGAAGATGAAATTCAGAGAACTCAAAATAATGATCATAAGTGTGTTCAAAGATATAAACAACTGAACAAAATAAGGAAGATGATAGGTGGTACAAAAGAATGGATCAAGGAGGGGCCAGACTATCTGCACTTAAAGAAGAGGTGGAGCACCTGGAATACTTCAAACACAACAAAGATAAAATAATAAGCTACCAGTGGGAATTCCAAAATATGCACAACATTCTGGAAAGACCAAATTTACAGGTTATAGGTATAAAAGGAGAAGAATCTCATGCTAAAGGCATGGAAAACCTTTTCAAAAGAATCATAACAAAAAAAATTTACCAGAGTCAGGAAACAAAATGCCAATTTAGATACAGGAGGCATTTAGGACACCAAACAACCAAGACCATTAAAGAAACTCCCTTCATCCTTTTATAATTAAAGCACTAAATATACAGAACAAAGAAAATATATTGAAAGTGACAAAAGAGAAACTCCAAGTCACATGTAAAGACAGGCCCATCAGAATAACACCAGATTATTCAACCAAAACTTTCAAAGCCAGAAGAATGTGGAAGGATGGATTTCAAGTTCTGAAAGATAACAACCGTCAATCCTAGAAAAGCTATCTGTCATAATTGAAGTAAGATTTTAAACTTTCCAAGATAAAAATAGATTGAAGGAACTTATTTTTTAATACTTTATTATTATGTTTATTATATGTGTATGAGTGTATTACCTGTATGTGTATAAGTACACCCATATCATGCAATGCCCGTGGAGGTCAGAAGAGGGTGTCAGATCCCCTGGAACTGGTGTTACAGATGGTTGTTAGATGCCATGTGGGTGCTAGGAATCGAACCTGGGTCCTCTGTAAGAGCAGCCAGTGCTATTAACCACTGAATCTGAATCGTCTCTGCAGCCCCAGACTGAAGGAACTTATGACCACTAAGCCAGCTCTAAGGCATATACTTGAAGGAATCTTTCAGACTAAAGAAAAAACAAATCCATCCAAGAGGCCATGGGACAGAATAAACCATGTTAGTCTAATACTACGTAAGAGAGGAAGAGGAAAAATGAACACTACAAAATCAATAAAATGTCAGGAATCAGTATATAACTTTCAGCAATAACTCTGAATTTAATGGTATCCATTCCCCAATCAATGGATAGCCTAGGAGCTAGAGAGATGGCTCGGTGGTTAAGAGCACTGGCTGCTCTTGCAGAGGAACCAGGTTTGGGTCCCAGCACTCCCATGGCTTCTCAAAACTGTAACTTCAGCTCCAACAGATTCAACATGCTCTTCTGTCCTCCATGGACACTGAATGCATGTAATGTACATTCACACATATAAAATAACAATAAACAAATCAAAAAAATTTAAAAGACACAGGCAAGTTGATTGAATCAAAAAGCAGGAGCCATCTATTTGTTGCCTCCAAGAAATACACTTCACCACAAAACAGTTACTAACAGGGTAAAAGAATGAACGAAGGAATTCCAAGCACATGGACCTAGGAAGCAAACAGATATAAAATGAAATTTTGCAAAAAACTGGGTGGAACTAGAAAATATTGTACTAAGTGAGCCAGGCCCATATCACCAACACTGTCTTTCTCATTTGCAGATCCTAGCTTGGAATCTGTAGCGCTTAGGAGGTTAGAAAGGGCCCATGGGACGGGAAGGGAAAGGGGAAGAGATGAGGAGATAGTAGCACACATACAGTATGAAAACACAGGGGAGAGACTACTGGGGGGCTGAAGGTTATGCAGAAATGGAGGTGGGGGAACAGGGAAAAGGAGGGAATGAGGGTGAGTTAACCAAAACTAAGGGTGTGTGAAAAACCCTTACGGAAATCAATTGTTTTGAAAGTTAATTTTTAAAAGGAGGTTGAGCACAGGTAGACAGTGGGTAGACAATGTTTCCCCCAGACGACATGACTTATAAAGTGAAAATCTCAGTGCCAGGTATGGGATGCCTTCCTATGAGTTACTGATTAGGAAGGCCCCAAAGGCCCCCAAAGCAACACAACTTATTGCCACTGCTTTTGGTTGCCCACCAGAACTACATTGTAAGATCCTGTTGCTGAAGACATATACTTTGGTTTCAGGACATAGAGAAATCAAGCTAGAACTGACCTGAAAACTTCCTCCACGCTGGCTGGCTTTTATAGTGCCAGAAGGTGCTATGCAGACCACTAGGGAAGGGAAAAAACATCAATGGTATTACCCAGCACAGAATATTGCATGTTATAATACCAACCTGCCAGACCAGATATGCCCACTGATAAAATAGTGGCATGAAGGTTGTGGGGGTAATCAACCACTTTTAGATTGGATTTGAGGCCTACTCCACAAGAGGGAATTCACACCTGGTACTTAACTGCTCAAGAAAACTGACCTACAAACTGAACTTAGAAGATGATCTTAACTTTGAACTGACACCGTAAGTATCTTGACTTTGAGGGGCATCAAAGAGCAGAAGGGTTTGAGAAGGAGGGTCATGTGTCATTGGGGAGCCACAGGATGGACAGTGGTCACAAGCCTCCAAAATAGTCCCCGTGATTTGCATTCCCTGTTGTTCTTGCCCTACATACTCTCCTTCCTCACTTAATAGGGCATTATGGAAATTGGGGAGTCTTGCTGTGCTAAGATTCTCATCTTGCTCTCCTTTAGATGACCTCCCTGGGAAGCCAGCTGTCTCTGTGTCAGTCCTGTGGAAAAGTCTACCTGGCAAGGGACTGTGGTTCCTGCAATGATCAACATCAATTTACCAGCCTAGAAAATGGGTCTTCTAGCCACCAACATGACTTTTCCTAGCACTGGTTGTGATAAAGAATAATATCTGACTCTTTACTAGCCTTATATGTCCTAAAGACATCTGAATCTACACTTTCAGCAAACTATAGTCTAAAATAATTCTACAACTGCAGGCCAACCATGGAAAAAGATGCCACAGTGAGACCCACTGGAGGTTGGGAGAGCTTTGTCCTGGAGGGAGTGAAAGAATCGTGGCAGATGATGTGGAAAAGCTACCACGTGGGCACATGAGGATCTTTAAAAGACAGACCCTAATAAATTTAAAACATTGAGCCCAAGTTTCTTCCCTTAACATCATCTGAGTGAACTAAAAATTATCCTGGCTTTTGGTGTAGATCAGGGTAAAACATGTATGAGGTACTGGATTGGATCTTCAGCACTGCAAAAAATATTAAAAATGATCCTCAATATGGAGGATTCAGAGAGAAAGAGAGAGGAGAAGCCCAGGAAGGCAGCAATGAGCTCTGAGATCTCTGCAGTGGTCCAGCTAGTGCTTCGCAATAAGAAAACTGGGGAGGAAGGGTAAGGGGTATGCCTGAGGAGGGAAGCAGATGGTGACCTATGGAGGTTATTTGTCATGGCCAGTTCAACTCTCCACAGAAATTGCAGGGTTGGAAAATGAGACTCAGAAAGACCATTGTGCTGGGAGTGTGTGAACAGCCCCAGCATCATATTTGCTGCCTCGTATCCACTTTGGAGGCATTCCTCATTGGGCTGTAGGGACACTCCTGTTTAGCAGTTCCCTGTGAGGATTCTGGGGTGAGACTGTGGATGGGGCATGTGACGTGTGCATTTTGGAGCAGAGCACACTTTCAGGGAAATTCAGGGAGGGGAAGAGGATCCGCCATACACTCTTAGGGATCTGTATGCTCCTCAGCTAACTCAATGAGGGGCCAAGCGCAGAAGCTAAAATAGATTTTTTTCCAGGAAGTATTATATTAGATTTTGTGGCCAAGCATTATGATTTTATCTGTGATTTCCTATTGAAAAAACATGCAGAAGTTAGTTAACATCCAAAGACTATTGACTTAATCAAGAACATACACCCCAGAGATTGGGAGGTACCTATTTAAAATTAGGATAAGAAGAATTACTGTCTTCTTTCCCTATATCTGGAACACCAGAAGGGTTTTTGATTAGCATAATGAGTATTAACATGATTTTTAATTGTGAAATAATTAAGGTTTAAAATATGTGGATTGGTTAGAAATGCAGCACCGATATTTGCATCTTTAAATGAAAAACATGAGGGACTGGAGAGATGGCTCAGCAGTTGAGAGCACTGGCTGCTCTTGTAGAGAACCCAGGTTCAGATATCAGCACTCACACGGCAGCTGACAACCGTCCATAACTCCAGTTTGAGGGGATCCGACACCCTCTTCAGCATTGCATGACATGGGTGCACTTACACACATATACAGGCAATACACTCATACAAATAAAATAAAAATAATAAATAAAATATTTAAAATAAATAAAGTTTGAACGAGTATACAAATAAGAATATAATTCTTGATCTCATTCATCAACTCCTAGGCTCATGCAATCTGTTGTTCTGCCTCAGCCTCCTGAGTGCTTGGGACTACTGCTATATGCCATCATGCTGAGCTCCCAGAATAATATAATAAGTAATAAAAAGACTCTAGCAAGGGGCTGGAGAGATGGCTCAGTGGTTAAGAACACTGGTTGTTCTTGCAGAAGACCCAGGTTCAAATCCCAGCACCCACATGGCAGCTAACAACTATCTGTAACTCCAGTCCCAGGGGATCTGACAGCTTCTTATGACCTCTGTGGGCATTGCAGGACAAGGGTGCACTTACCTACATGCAGGCAATACATGCATACACATAAAATAAAAATAACAAAAACTTTTAGAAAAAAAAAGACTCTAGCAAGCTCATGAGCCTGTGCTCTTTTTTTCCTTCGTTTTTTGTTGAACTTTTGTGAATCTCATACAATATATTTTGATCATATTTAGACCTCCCTCCCCTATATGCACCCTCCCCTTAATACCCTCCACCTAATTTCATGTATTATGTTGGCATATATATAACTATATATATAAACTATATATGTATCACGAGAAAGAGAGAGAGAGAGAGAGAGAGAGAGAGAGAGAGAGAGAGAGAGAGACCTATTGAATCTTAAGAGTGACTCTCGGACTGGAGTGATTAAGGGCATTTGCTATTCTTGTAGAGGACTCAGGTTGGGTTCCCAGGACTTACATAGCTGCTCACAACTGCCTGTAACTACAGTTCCAGGGAATCTGATCCCCTCTTCTGGCCTCTCTGGGCCTTGCATGCACATAGTGCACATACAAACAGGCAGGGACACACACATAAAAATAAAAATTTATTAAAGAGTGGCTCTCAGTCCTTAAATCTCATTGCCCCTTTGTTCAGCCATTTGTTGCAGATGCTGTCACTTGATCCAGCTAGACAGTTGTAACTATAATTGAAAGTTCACTCAAGGCAGATATTGTCACATCAGTGTTGAGTGAACCTTCCATACAAGATACTTCCAAAGGCCCCAAGGGTCCAGAGACCAAGGGTTTCTCCAGACTAACACAACAGTTTGTCTATCTGTAGCTACACCTGCTAGACACCATTGCGCCGTGTGTCTCATAAGTTAGCCTAAACCTCATTCTCCTTATACCAAATTACACCTAGCAGATAGGTTGTATGGTTCAAAGAAATATCTATTGCCTTCACTTGTGTCTAACAACTGGAAGCTTTCAGTCACTCCAGAGAAGATTTCAATGGTTGTGATGTCCCCACTCTGCTTAGTTTTGTCTGAGCACAAAAAATGAGACTACCAATGGATAGTGACTATTCTCTGCTCTTTTCTATGACTGTGCCTATTGCATTAGTGTGGCAGAGACTCCAGGAAAGATTTCAGCACTTCCTTCTTGATGGCTTGGCTTTGCTGGAGGGATGCTTGGTGATAGCACCATTGCTGGGGTGCTGGGTGTTGGGAAGGACCAAACCAGAGTGGTAGCTGGGAAGTGACTTCTAGTGCTGTCCTGTTTCAGGAGACCACTCTTGACATGTTAGTACTTAAACTTGTATAAGAATATTTTGAAAGTTTCCAGAAATAACAATGGACTTTGAGGGACCCATGTACCAGATAAATACAGAGAAGAATTTTGCATAAGACCTTATTTATATCTATCAATGTCCAGAGAAAACTGACAATAACTTCTTGAAGAACCTATATCAGGAGCTGTGGAAAGAAGTTAGTGACAGAAAGAGCCCAAAGAATCATCTTCTGAGA
>NW_008341172.1:336602-348766 GCF_000622305.1 Nannospalax galili | reverse complement strand
AGAGAGAGAGAGAGAGAGAGAGAGAGAGAGAGAGAGAGAGAGACCTATTGAATCTTAAGAGTGACTCTCGGACTGGAGTGATTAAGGGCATTTGCTATTCTTGTAGAGGACTCAGGTTGGGTTCCCAGGACTTACATAGCTGCTCACAACTGCCTGTAACTACAGTTCCAGGGAATCTGATCCCCTCTTCTGGCCTCTCTGGGCCTTGCATGCACATAGTGCACATACAAACAGGCAGGGACACACACATAAAAATAAAAATTTATTAAAGAGTGGCTCTCAGTCCTTAAATCTCATTGCCCCTTTGTTCAGCCATTTGTTGCAGATGCTGTCACTTGATCCAGCTAGACAGTTGTAACTATAATTGAAAGTTCACTCAAGGCAGATATTGTCACATCAGTGTTGAGTGAACCTTCCATACAAGATACTTCCAAAGGCCCCAAGGGTCCAGAGACCAAGGGTTTCTCCAGACTAACACAACAGTTTGTCTATCTGTAGCTACACCTGCTAGACACCATTGCGCCGTGTGTCTCATAAGTTAGCCTAAACCTCATTCTCCTTATACCAAATTACACCTAGCAGATAGGTTGTATGGTTCAAAGAAATATCTATTGCCTTCACTTGTGTCTAACAACTGGAAGCTTTCAGTCACTCCAGAGAAGATTTCAATGGTTGTGATGTCCCCACTCTGCTTAGTTTTGTCTGAGCACAAAAAATGAGACTACCAATGGATAGTGACTATTCTCTGCTCTTTTCTATGACTGTGCCTATTGCATTAGTGTGGCAGAGACTCCAGGAAAGATTTCAGCACTTCCTTCTTGATGGCTTGGCTTTGCTGGAGGGATGCTTGGTGATAGCACCATTGCTGGGGTGCTGGGTGTTGGGAAGGACCAAACCAGAGTGGTAGCTGGGAAGTGACTTCTAGTGCTGTCCTGTTTCAGGAGACCACTCTTGACATGTTAGTACTTAAACTTGTATAAGAATATTTTGAAAGTTTCCAGAAATAACAATGGACTTTGAGGGACCCATGTACCAGATAAATACAGAGAAGAATTTTGCATAAGACCTTATTTATATCTATCAATGTCCAGAGAAAACTGACAATAACTTCTTGAAGAACCTATATCAGGAGCTGTGGAAAGAAGTTAGTGACAGAAAGAGCCCAAAGAATCATCTTCTGAGAACTGGAATCATGAGGCTGGAATGGTGCCCTGCTTTCCAGTATGGAGTAGAGGGGAAGCCAGAAGGCTCTGATACCTTCCTTTGGTAGCATGATGTGGGAGACTGGTCCACTCCAGTTCACCCTGGGAGAGGATTAGAAGAGCAGGAGGAAGGACATGAGTGACCCTCTACTCCAAGTGGTCTGTCTTTAAAATCCCACATTAAGGGGGTTGGAGAGATGGCTCAGCGGCTAATAGCACTGGCTGCTCTTACAGAGGACCCAGATTTGGTTCCTAACACTGACATGACATCTGTAACTCCATTTCCAGAGGTATCTGATGTCTTCTTCTGACCTCTGTGGGCATTGCACTACATGGGTGCACTTAACATACATGCAGGCAAGACACTCATATACATAACTTTTTTTTTAAATCTCACATTAAGTACTTGTTTCTGAGGAAAAGTGGAGCTGTGAGCACAATTATGGAAAGACAATGCAATTTCCTCTTGTGGGGAGGTCAGAATGTCTCACTTAAAAGTTCAAGTCTGAGAGACTAGGTTAAAGAGAGGTGCAGGATCACTTTAGCGAGAACACAAACCTCCTACTCCTACTTGCAATAGAGGAACTGAAAAATACGTGTCCTAGGTTGGATAGGGATTCTGCAGCTGAAGAGGTCATCATTGCCAGGCCTCAACCAGTTCTGACATGGTCCCAACTGTGTATGAAGGTTTGGGGAGCAGAGTAGTTGCATCTCCAGAGCAAACACTGACCCCAAAAGGCAACACTGCAGCCTGTGGGGTGGTGACCACATCACACTGAGGTCCCACAATGGTGAGGTCTCCAAAACAGATGAGGTGTCTAAGAAACAGCCACAAAGCTGCATCAAAGGGACTGAACAGCTGTGAATGCATTTTTTATTTCACACTGTTCTGAATACACACACACAAACACACACACACACACACACACACACACACATACACACACACCAATAGATTTGGATTGATAGAAAAAGAGCATAACTCCTACATTGAAACTACCATATCTTCAAGTAAGACAGCACCTTTTTTCCCATGGGGTTGGTCAGTAGTCCTGTGGATGGCTCTGGAGCCCCTATCAAGGTGAGGCCTCTTTATGGTACCTCAGGGATCTTAATGTTATTTATCATCAGACTGTCATAAAAGAGAGGGTTTTGTTGCATTTTGCCCAAAGCTACTTTATTGAATAACTTAGTTCATTAACAAAGGATAAATAAGATCCACTTTTGTTCTTTGATATATTACATGTACATGATTCATGGTATATCTTCATAAGGCAAAGAAATACAGCCAGATGTACCCACTACATTCACACACAAAAAAAAAAACATGACATATGCAGTCGCTACATATTCCGCTTGTAGTGCTTGTCTGTGTGGATAAAGCTCTTCAGAGGGCATAGTGGCATCTGTCAGCTGGGATGACAGCAAAATGTGCATATGTCCACCTCCCCACATTCAGGGGCTGCATGTATTCTGCTCTTTTAAACAGGTGGTCTGGTTGAGTATAAATAAGCCTTCCTGGAAGGTGAGAGTATCCATATATAAAGATGACTTATGAAAACACATTTTGCAAAATGGAGCAAGAAGACCCTTGCAGTGCTTCTGACCTGAGAAACTACACACTTGAAGCTGCACAAGGACAGAATCTGCATCTGGAACTTGGCATCAGATATGCCCAGCATTGACTTTCCTTTGGGACTGAAAGCACTTTGACATTCAGAAATGAAATTTTCATCTTAAAAGGAGAAGACAGTGTATAGCCCAGTCATACCACATGTGCTTAGCATGTGTAAGATCCGGAGGTCCATTCCCAGAGTGAAAGAAAAAGGAAAGAGAGGGAGGGAGGGAGTAAGGGGGCGAAGGAGGGAGGAAGGGAGGGAGGCTCTTAGAGGAATATCATGATGAAACAGATGGACTTTGATTCTAAGTTGAGAAAAAGAGAAATAAGTGAAGAAACGTAAGAAAGCAAAGAAAAGTTCTGGGCTCTGGAAGCATTGAGCTGTGAACTACGGCCAGGGTGACTGGAAGGAGTGGCAGAGCTGAACCTAATCCCCACAGCCTACCAGGCCCTGCCTCCTCCTCTTGTTTACATGTTTACAAATGAGTTTCCCAAACAAGCTGGGCCACAGCCCAAACTCAACAAACACATGTATGCATACTGGCACCCCCTTGCCCAGTGGCTAGGGAATGACACAGGGGGCTGCAGAGATGGAGGAGGAGAAGTAATAAGAGCAGATTTCCCATTTCCTTAGCACAAAATCCTTATTTCGATTCTAAAACAAAATTGGCTATGCTAATTTGCATGTGAATGAAAATGTAACTATACATCTTTCAAAGCATCAAAGTATGCCAGGACAATGGCCAGCATGCCTATTTACATTTTTAAGGAAAGAAAACAAATTAATATCAGTCAGACAAAAAGCTACTAAAAATAAACCGATGGTACTCATGCGTTTTATCTAATTTCAACCTGGAAATCTTTGCTCCAAGCTAGCTCAGAGGAGAATTCCTTCCAAAGGATTTTTTTCATGTTGCAAATGGGAACATTATTACATTATTAAATATCAACCAATTCTGTGTAAAGTTGGTGTCTTCCAAATTCCAAACATGGGTATGCTTTCTTCTCAATAATTTGAAGACATCTCTCCAGTCCGTGGGAAGTGCCCACTGTTTTGTGTTCTCCATTTGCTGAAGAAAGGGGAAATGCCAAGTGCTGATGGGAGTGAGCAAAGTCTATTTGTCCACTGAGAGGGAGAAGGTGAAATATAGTCTCTCAAATCCTGACCATTTCTTGGAAAAATTGACAAGAGCCCCAGTGCAGCCAGAGTCCACTCTGAGTCCACACCGGCATCTGGTTTGATTCCCAGCTTTGCTAAGTCCCCTTTCCCACCAGCTTCTCAATCTATCAAGTTATAGGCTCTTGCTGTCTGCCCATGCAGACATGGAGTGAAGGCTGATCATCTCCTGCTCCGCTATAACTCAGCCTGTAATCATCAGCTTGCCTCAGCTCTCCTATAAAATGCTTGCCACGCGGGTGGGGCTATTCACCTTCCCATCCAAATGTGCAAGATTCAAACAAGTTCTGCTCTCAAAGCAGTCTCCTTTCTAAACCTTGAAAAATAAAAAATAAAGCACACCCACTAATTGTGGGATCATCAAGTGGATTCAGGTGGCCGAGAAATCATGACTGTATGTGACCTAAGTTGTCCCTTCCACGTGTGACAGGCCTGGGGCAGCTTTATCTGCCAACATGAGTCAGAATGGAAGCTGAAGTTCCTGCAGAAGACCTCCTGCCCAATCTGGGGGAAGAGTCCACGCCACAGAACTGAAAACACCCTTCCATGCAGGAATTCCAATCAGACCCTTGTGTACCGTTTAGTATCTGAGTGAATGCCAGCCCTCTGTGGTCAAGGAGGATTAATGCATGCACTGGCTTGTATTTTTCCAGACTCAATGAATAGCATCAGCTAAACATAGCACAGTAACATAACACTGAAGTCACAGGGCTCGCTCTTTGTGTGTGTGTGTGTGTGTGTGTGCGCGCGCGCGTGTTCTTTCTTTTTTAAAGAAAATGAAACATTTTAAGCTCAACAGGGATTTGAGAAACCAACTTTGGATAAATGAATGGCCCAAAAGAAAAAGAGACATGCGTCATAGTGTGAGGGCACAGGCTGTGAGTAGATTTTTACAGCTAGCACAACCATGAAATGGACACGTGGCTTTCAGTAAATTTCACGTTTCCCTCTATCTACCTCCCTCTTTACTCCAAAGTTGGGAGTATGGAGTCATTAGTTATCCAAGGGTATGCTATGGCTGGGAGGGCTTAGAGATTAGCCATGTAAGTTGTCTATCCTCACTGACAGGGCTACTAGGTTATTCTTACCCATTGCTATCGGGACAACAATTCATGGCTAGAAATGAGGGCATCATTCTAGCCAGTCTCAACTGGATAGTTACTTAGAAACAAGAGGCCAAGTGGTGAGCCTGGTGTTGATTGTGCAATGGAATTTTGGGGAGGCTTTTCAAAGTCTTATCTTCATACAGACATCGCATACTTTGTTTTCTACAGCCCATATCTTTCTGTCCCCTAAATGTCACCTACAGTAGTGCTTATGTCCCTTATTAAATAACCAATAGCGATTGGACTGTGATCTAAGGAATAAGAAATTTGCAACCAGAAATCAGTTATGCTCAAAGAGTGAGCCCCTTGCCTTATTTCCTTACAACCACTGACCCACAGGAGAATCTACATAGGTATCGTATTGGCTTTCTAAATGTTTGTGTTTACCCAGACTGGGGAGCTACTTCCCAGTCACACAAACACTGGAAGCCAGGCACTGTCCTTCCCTGGGTACACAGATCATCTCCTCTTGATGACACCTGCCTTGGGCTTGAGGAAAGCTCTGTGACTATCAGCATTATTTTGAAGGTTGGCATTTTAAAGACTAACCATAAACAGATACTTTTGCATTGCCTCCCCCAAACTATCATGTTTAAGAGGGAATGAACTGCCCATCAGACCAGAGCAGGGTGATGGTAGAGATTTTGTGAAAAGGCATGGTATGAATCTAAAAATGTAATCAGCAACTTAGAAGAAACTGTTGCACTTGGGAGTGAGTTCAGAATAAATGATGTATCTTGCTTTAAGATGCCTCATGTTCCAGCAAGCTAATTATTTATCCATTGAGTTCACTTCATTTCAGACCAAATCAAAGTGTTCCAGGGTGTGCCAAACGTAGAATTTTTTTCTGGAGATATAATCACCCCTTGAAAAGCACAGTGCAAGGACTGGAAGCCATTTTCTCTCTCCAAATGCATTGACGAGGTTTTTAAATCTCAAGTACCACTACTCTAGTAGTCAAGAAACAGCATAATGTACCCCCTGCCCTGCTGACATCCAAAAATAAAAATTAAAAAATAAGATCTCAAGAAGGCAGAGAAACATCTTCCCCTTTGTGTGCTCAGTGAGATATGGGGATCTTCCTGAACCCCTAGGGATTGGCACTAGGTCATCCACTGAGTACAGCAGAGCCACTCCAAGTTCAAGTCCAAGGGCTCCCCCTGCAATGGTTGCTAGTCATCACAGGGGTCAAGGCATCAGAACTGCTGATTTTTCCGAAAGTCTCAAAGCAGCAGCAACCACAGCCGTTTTCCTGCCAAGCAAACAAAATATGAATCTTGTTAATTCAGCAGGACTTTTAAAATTGTAATTAGCTGGTTGTGCCCCTTAGGAAAACCACAGATGATTTTTCATAATGTATGTGCGTACGTGTGAGAGAGGGAAAGAGCGAGAGAGAAACCTCTTGACAGATTCCACTGCTTACCCGAGCTGGGTTTTTAGGTTCCTGCGAGTATTTCAGCACTATTTGCAACATCTAGGGACAAGGCCCTCTTTGTTAGAAGCACAGCCGGTCCTGTGCTGTTGCCATCAGTCCATGGTCAGCTTGATCACAGCATCAAAGTGAGAATTTGGGTTAGGCAGGGGATACAGCCGTCCCTCATATCGGTGGGGGGTGGTTCCAGGACACCCCCCCCCATAGATGCCAGAATTCACAGATACTCAAGTTCCTTATATAAAGTAGCATAATATTTGTGTAAAGCCTACACAATCTCCCATGTATTTTAAATCATTTCTAGGTGACTTACAATGCCCAGCACAATGTAAATCCTGTGAAAATAGTTATGCTCCATTGTTTAAGGAATACTGGCAAGAAAACAATCTGTACCTATTCAGCACAGAAGTAAATTTTTTATCCAAATATTTTCCATCCACAGCTGAATGAATTGGAAGATACCAACCACACATGTGGAGGACTCCCATATTCCTACCTCTGACCTGGCTGCATGCTCTTGCTGCCTGAACTCACTTCTGTGGATCTGAGGCAGCACTGCAGTTTTATTATCTCATAGATGGGAAGAAATGCAAGGTTGGGACCAATTGATAGAGTGCCATCAGATTGATGTTTAGAGTGCTCTCTTGATGAAAGAAACTGAAGAAGATTTATATCCCTCAGTTTACCTTGTGGATTATGCCTTCTTCATAGGACCTAGAGATCTTTCTTTTCCACAGAAATAATCTTTAACCACCAGATTTTTGGAATCAATAATAGTATTTTAAATTTGTTTTCGCTCTTAATATCTTGAAAAAAAAAAAAACAAAAACAAACCTTATCTCACCCTGGCAGAGAATGTCATTGTAAAGAATTCTTTTGAACTTCTCAAATGAGTTTACTCCCAGTGTTCAAGTGTTTATACTCCCTCCCACCCCCCTCCACACACTTTTTTTTTTCTGTGATGCTGGGAATTGAACCTAGGTTTTGCACATGCTGGGTAAGTGCTCTATCCCTGAACTACATATAGCCTCATCCCTCTTTTATATTTTTAAATTTTGAGACAGGGTCTTACTAAGTCGCCCAGCCTAGCCTTGAACTCATTCTATAGCACAGACTGGGCTGGAGTTTACCATCCTAAATTAATATCTTAAATTTATTTTTTTAATTAAAAAAAGGGATGGTGCTCTGTAGCAGACCACATGCACATTTGCATGAGGCCTGGGCTCCATCCCCAGCACTGAAGAAGAAAAGAAAGAAAGCAAAGGAAGAAGCGTCCGAACTGGATAACTTCAAGATGATTCTCCTTGGCTTGCAGGGAGACCCAAGTGAATTTCTGTGGCCAAACAGGGTAGAAACCCAATGAAGGGAGGCAGGCAGCCCATGTGACCATCAGGAGGTGCAATATGACAGTGCAGCAATTTCAGCAAAGGGTGTGCCCAGCTGTACTGGTGTGACCGGCTCAATGCTTCCATCACTGTCCTGTCATAACTGTCGCTGCATGAGTTGCACTGTCTTCCATCTCATTGGGTTCAAAGTGACAGCTTTGGCATGGAATGATTTTACCTCCTCCCACCACCATTTCTTCCTCATTCTTTCCCCACAGACCCTGGCGACAGGCCTGCCTTGGAATGCAACCCCCTGTCACCCAGTACATTCATTCCCACCAGGCCTCAAAAATGACTCCAGTATTTTCTGTGGGAAGGTGGTTTGTGGTGAACCCTGGGGGTTTGTGGTGACTGGGGACAAAACTGCTTCTAAAGGAAAGAGTGAAGGAGGAACAGGAAGAGGGACAGGCATCGCCTGGTTGTTTTGGGGCCCTGGTCTTTCACAGCTTCCAGTGCGGGCGTGTGACTGAGTGCTGTTGCTTAGGCCTGGAGCTCTGAAGTTCCTTAAAGCAAAACCTTCTGCTTCTCTGTACATTACTGCCCTTGTAATTTTTAACAAACAAGAACAATCCTCTAAACAGAGAGCCCAAGCCTTCTCAATGACTGTTCATGCATTCCTAAATGTCAGACTCTTAACCCTGACAGCAAAGGCCAAGTGCTTTCCAAACCCTGGTCTGAGCCTTTGACTATGGTGTACTGGTGTACTCCTACCCCATTTTATTCTCTAAAAGACTCATGGCCACTTAAAGAATATATCCTGACAGACAAGCAGAAACCACTGGCTCAGAAAAAAATACAGATTAGAATGAATGATTAAAAACTTAGAGATAGGGTTATAGCTCAGTGTTAGAGAGCATGTGTTTAGCATATATAAGGCCCTGGGTTCTATTCCCAACACCACACATACACAGGGGGAGACGGGAGAGGGGAGAGGGGAGAGGGGAGAGGAGAGAGGAGAGAGGAGACAGAGAGAGAGAAAAACAAAAATTAAGACCACTTCCCACTGTAAGAACATAAGTTCTGTTCAGTTGTTAAAAATTAATTGCAAAAACTATTGTGGACTTTTTTTCAAGATAGGGAGTAACCCCTTCCAAGGACATGAATGTTGTGATTTCCAACAGGCTTTCGTAGTCAGTGTCCTGCTGTTCCTTTAGTTTTCTTTAGGACATACCTTGAATTAGTTATTGATACAAAAGAAGGTATTCAAGCATGACCCATCCCTTAATAATTCCAGTGGGGCAGAGAACACATATCTGAGTTTATGTAGAGTGATGTTCCTTGGAGTCAGAGAGCAGAGCCAGGATCACAGGCAGCTGGTGTGGAGGGGAATGCAGGTTTTAGCTTTTAGAACAACAGAGGGAATTATACTCTGTTTTCTGGTAAAGGCTGCATGGACTTGGGTGAGTTATTTTGTTTCTGAATCCCTGCGTCTCAGTTCACCCATCTATACAGAAGGTATCATTTCCTCTGACCTTACTTGGTTGTAAAGATACCCTGAGACAATTTCTGTTCAGAGATTGGAGCCCACTGAGCTAAGCCTCAGGGCTCTGCCTGAATTATCTCAGTGGGGTCACTCTGCAAGCGGAGGCAGCAGACTACCCACAGTCCACACAGCAGGGAACTGCATTTCCTCCTTTAAGCTTGAGTGAAAACACAGCAATCTGTTTTGGGCCCTTCTCCCGCCCATCAGCCAAAGCATTGCCAGCTTTCCTCGATATCTGTACAAGAAACATTCCATTTCTTTCTTATTTTACTCACATATGACTTATACAAACACCAGTCCCAGGACCAGAGGAACACATTTTCATGATGATTAGAATCTGGTTTTCCTGGGTACAATTTTAGTTATCTCCAAGTAAATGTAATTTCATTTGTTCCTATGGGAGTAGGCAGGGAAGACCTGAGACCAACCTTTTAGATAGGCGCCTTCATGAACTATTTGGTCATGAGGTTCTGAGCACCAGAGCTGCGGTTCTTCTTCTAGAAAACCAAGAGACATTTGGGGATGGATTAGAATGGTTTTCATCACTTTCTGAGTTATGACAGAACAGAATTGATCATTTGCTGCTGGTACATAGTGCTCTCCAAGAGAAATGTATATGTGAGGTTGGAATTGCAAACAACTTCCTGGTAGACAAACTTCTGACCTTATGGTCCAGCTCAAGTCAGTACCCTGCTGTGCTGTAACAGAACACCATCACAGTTTTCCTTCTCCCTGAGAGCCAGGGTCAACCCACTTACTCCCTAGTCATATGTAATTTACAAATTTGTGTTTTCTCGAAACCCACTTTGACAAAGCAAAAGAGCCAGAACATGTGATATTGGGGCTGAAGGATGAGACAGGCACAGGCATGGCTTCTTCCAGGTGAGTTCAGTCTAGTAGATGAAGGGGCCTAAGTGCCATAGGGAGATTTAAGAACCTCGGTTGGGAATTCTACAGCCATTGTAAAAGAGGCAGCATTTAATATGGGCCTTAATCAGTAGGATTCTGAGTAAAAAGTAAAGAATGATACACAACGGGGTGCGTGTTTGATGTACAATTAGGACAGCTGTGACTGCTGGTGTGTTGGCTCAGTGTAGACAGTGGGGGATGTGTGAAGACTTTCTGGTTGAGGATTGCCATGACACAGTTTGGATCCCAACTTCCCTCAAAAGGCCCAAGAGTTATAAAGGTTTAGTCTCCAGCCTGTGGTGCTCTTGGGAGCTGGTAGAGCTTCTAACGTTTATTAGAGCCATGACTTTGAGAGAGATGAATGAAACTAGCCTGTTCTTTTGGTCACTCTTTTCCTAGCCACAAAGCAAATGCATTTGTTCTTCATCTCCACAGATCCAAAAGTAGTAAGGCCAAAACTAGGAAGGAAAAGAAGAAAAAACTTTCTCTTGAGAAGTTCATCATCTTAGGTATCTGTTATAGTGGACTGGAAGGTGATTGATACAGAAGTCAGAAGTAAGGAAATCATTTGATAGACTACAGTATAAATGGAAGTGGGTATTAGCCCATGGTGTTTTATTGTCCATTAAAAGAGCAGGACTGCAGTTACATTAGGAGCTCTCAGAATGGGAAGAAAGGGCAGAAGGAGGTTTGGTTCTAGGAGAAAAGCCACATTATCGTTGTTCAGATTTCCTTCTTCTGGCTCCAAAGCACTGAAGAATTTTGTGTGGGTGAGTGGGTGGGGGCAGGGCGGTACCTAAAGCTTTCTAATAGTTGGGAGTACTTTGACTCAGCTCTGGTGAAGGATGTTTCTGATGTGTTGTGTATGGTTGGGGACATATGACAGGACAGAACCACTGCATGTCACCTAGAGCCCAAGACAGAAAGCAGAGAAATCTAAACCTTAACTTCCTAAAAGAGGGAAAATGCCTCCTAAACCACAGAATAGGCATGTTCAACTCATCAAAACTAATAAGGGCTTTTAAAACAATTAAAAGAGACAAGAATGTATAAAACACTTTAAAATAGAATTTAGGTCAAAATGGAAAATAGTTTTGGATAAGAATTAAAATTTCAGTGTAAATATAAAATATTTTGGTCTTTTTGAGACAGGGTCTCGCTGTAGCCACAGCTGGCCTGGAACTCACTAGGGTAGACCAGGCTGGCCTTGATCTCATAGAGATCCACCTGCCTCTGTCCCCTGAGAGCTGGTATTACAGGCATGTGTCACCATGCTAGGCATAAATATAAATTCTTATTTCGGAGAGCACATAAGAACCAAAACTATTCCAAAAGTAAATCTGGAAAAATTCAGAACCAACACAGGTTGAGCATCCCCGGTCCAAAAGTCTGCAATTTGTAATGCTTCAAAATCTCAAACTTTTTGAGTTCCAACTACATGACACCATAACTAGAAAATTCCATACCTGACCTCATATGTACTAACAGTCAAAATGTAGAGGCACTAAAAAATATACACGTGGCTACCTGCAGATTATATGCACAAGGTGTATATGAAACATAAGTGAATTTTGTGTCAAGATTGGGTCTCATCCTTAAGGTATCTCATTATGTATACGAAAATATTCCAAAACCTGGAAAGATCCAAAGTCTGAAACACTTATGTCCCCAGCATTTTAGATAAAGGACACTCTATCCGTATTTCATTGAGAAAATAAAATAATGGTTGGTGTGGTGGCGCACGCCTTTAATCCCAGCACTTGAGAGGCACAGGCAGGCAGATCTCTGTGAGTTCAAGGCCAGCCTGGTCTACATAGGGAGTTCCAGGACAGCTGGGGCTACAGGGAAACCC
>NW_008341172.1:334635-336541 GCF_000622305.1 Nannospalax galili | reverse complement strand
TATATATGTTGGATATTGGTGCCTAGTAATACCAAATATAAATATATATTGCTAGAATGATTCTAGAAATATGCTCCAGGCCCCTTCATCCAGCAGGACAGTAGTAAAGCACTGCCAAGATGCTAGCCTCAGTGATCTTGTCTACAAAGTGGGCATTAGTCATAATGCCAGTTTTATGAGGTGGGCATGAGTACATGCCTCAGTCTTTGTAAAGCGTTAGAGTCAGTGTCACATAATCACAATTTTAATGATAATTACATTTATACAGGGAATTTTAAAAATTACTACCATTCTTGTAATATCTATTGACCTCAGGTACCACCAGTGGGATGGGATAACAAAAAAGTGGTTTTTGTTGTCACATGGCTTAAAATATTTTTAAGCACTTTTTAACTGTATAGTGTCATTAATTCCTTGCTGTGGTTTCTATATTGCCCTGACACGTCAAAGTGTATTTGGGCTCTTGGGTAAAAATATATTGGTGGAAAATGGGCTCAAAATAGGTTGGTCACCCTAATAAGCAGTTTATGCCGTCTAGAGAGGTACTAACAAGGTAATAAGTCTATTTTTACTTGGCATCAGTACCAATTATCAAGGAAAGGTATATTCAGACACAAATAAAACTCAGTACTGATGCTGAATTTAGAAGTAGAGTTAATTTCAATAAAAAGTGACTGTGGAAAAAGTGAGAACCTGAAGCACAGTCATTCCAAGGTTTGTTGGTCAGAGAGAAGTTCCTTTCCAAACCCCAGGGAGTGGGGAGGATGAGGAGAAGAGGAGGAGGAAATGGAAGTGTAGAGGGCAGGTACTATGCCAGGGTGTGGCACCACCCAAATGATGCTGGAATCAGACTCATCCCCATGAGTGGGAAGCTAGAAGGCAGAGATCGCTTACCGTCTCTATGTGTATCCAGGCCAGTAATCAGCCTAAACGTTGAGTGAAGTTACTTAAACGTTGTGCATCTGTTTCTGTGTTATTTTTATAATCCACAGCTATTTGAAAGGAACCCACATGAGGGAGGCAGAGAAGCCAGTTAGGAAGCTACTGTCAAAATTTATATTGAACAGGTGTCCCAAGCCAGGACAACATGGGATGGAAAGAATTAGACAGATTCCAAGTGTGATTAGACCATGTAATGGACAGAACTTGAAGATTAATGAAATATAAGATGTGTTGAAACAAAAGAGGAAACAGAAGATGCCTGTGGACTGATGCCACACTGTGGGTGCCCTTTGCTGGAAGGATGGTTGAAAGTGAGGTAAGGTGGAGATGAGTCTGAACAAATAGAAACATCTACTGCACAAGTTGATATATGAATCTGAAGTTTATGAATGAAATTGGTACCAAAGAGGTAGACAAGGGAGTTGGAATACAAATACTAAAGCAGCAGAGACAGAGAGATATCACTCTTAAAAACCAGCACAGTACGGGCTCAATTACCCTCAACAAATACTTCGTCTTTAGCCCCTAATAAATGTCTCCTTCACATATGGACATCTGGACCAAACTGAGTATTAGAGCTAGGATGTGCCCAGAGCAGACTAAACTGGACCAGGTAAACAGAAAATTTAGAATTGTGAATTTTGTTTTAAGGAGAGATTTCTCCTCAATGTAAGTTAATGTATCTCCTCTAAAATGCTTTTATATATTCTAGGGCATAAATTTGTATATGTGTTTGAGTGGGTGATGCAATCTATTTTATAGCAGATATATTTCATAATGAATATAGTAGTTTTGGTAAAAATAATCAATGAAACATATAAAAACAACAGTAACCGCTCAATAAAAGCAATTTAAAATCAATTTATCAGGGCTGGAGAGATGGCTCAGCAATTAAAAGCAGGTACTGTTCTTGTAGAGGACCCAGGTTCGAATCCCAGCACCCACATGGCAGCTAACAACTGTC
>NW_008341172.1:293584-334313 GCF_000622305.1 Nannospalax galili | reverse complement strand
GTTCAAATCCCAGCACCCACATGGCAGCTAACAATTGTCCATAACTCCAGTCCCAGGGGATCCGACAGCCTCTTCTGACCTCCGTGGGCATTGCACGACACAGGTGCACTTACCTACATGCAAACAATACACATAAAATAAAAATAATAAATAAAAATCTTTTTTAAACTTTAAAATCAATTTATCACTAGCACAGGATTTGAAGCTGTGGCAAAGGCATCGTAAGGAACTTCATTTAAAGTTGAGTTGACGGCAGATAAGGAAAGAGAAGCAGAGTCACCTGTGCATTCAGTCTGGCGTGGAGCTTGTGGTCTGACAACCAAGGGTGCTTGAGAGCCTCGCTGGCACTTATTCTCCAACTACAGGGAAATGCAAAAGCTGTTAGAACACACCAAACTATGCCTGCATCAGCAATTCACCTTTGGCTCTGGCCACTAGATAGTCAAGTGCCTAATTCACAGTCAATCTGCCTTCTCAACTTGTGAATGACATCAGAAGATCCAACCACACTGACAACATTCATAGGGCAAGTAAGACAAATGATCAAATTCATGTAATGTAACTAGTTGAACATTTATTTCCAAATATAAGTAATTATTCTGTGATATACCATCTGAGCTTCATAAATTGAACTAACTCCTAACAGATAGTTGAGAAATAAATGCTTGTTACTGTGATAATAAAATGTTACAGTAAGTTCCAGCGATTGCAAAAGCAATTTTTGTATTAAATCTTTTGAATGTGTGCTGCTAACTCTTGAATTAAGGAGCTTTATAAACCTTATAATAAATATATTTAATGTAATTATTCAGAGACTATATTAGATTCCTTTATGAAAAAACTATATCTTTGCATAGATAAAAATGTTTACACAATTTGAAAAAATAATATGAAGATAATAAAGGCTATTTTATATCCTAATTTTAAGTTTTATAAACTTATTTGGTGTGCTAATATATATCACATTAAAATAACCTTTCCAAACAAAAACTATGAGTGCAACAATCTGAAATCTGCTTCTGAAAAATGTCAAATGTCTCAGAGCTGTCATGAGATTTAAGTCTAAGTGTTCACTTGCAATGCAGTTGTTAAGAATACCACCATTACAGAACCCAGAACATGCAGAGGTTATTAAAAACGCATCATTGTCACAAGCCACACATGGTTCTCTTTAGTGCCCTAGGTTTTTGGACTTGGATCTCTAGACCACTCCATTAGCTGATGGTGCTGAAAGATGATTATTCCTACATTCCAGTGACAAACTTTTAAAAGCTGTCTGTTAAAAAGTTAATAATATTGTACTCTTAACTGACTCAGTAATATTTCAGGTTCATTTTTGGTACCCCAGACATTTACCCTATGTTAGTGATATTGACCCGAGTTTCATCCAAATATTGACTTGAAGACTAAGTTAGGTGCCATTGTACCCAAATGTTACCTGATACTTCTTAGATACTCAGGACCCCTCAGACTACAGGAGTGAACAGGGCCCAGGTACCCAAGTCCAGCAGACCTGTTTCAGGATCTATACTGCACTAACCACATGAAACAATGGTGATTGTTTCCACTTATCACAGGATTGTCTGTACATATACACATACATGCACACACACACACACACACACACACACACACACATACACACACACACACACACAGGCCTATCTCCTCTATTGGACCATCAGTTTACCAAAGTAGGGAATGGAGTATAGACTTTACATAGCTATTTCCAGTCTTGATATGTTTCCTGTGATAATAGATGATCAGTTAAGTGCTTAAATGAAAGAATACTCCACCTGATATGATGCCATACCCACTGCCCAGGTTATTGCTCCTTCTCTCCAATACCTTCTATTTATTCCTTCATGATCATATTTACCATTGGGCTTAAAAGGTACAAAGACAATAAAGCAACTGCTATTGACTCTGAAAATCTTAATATGATCTGCCATTACACAGTTTACATATAAAGCCATTTGTAATCACATTGCTCTTCCCACTCTGTAACTCTAAACTCAAATCCCTGTATTTCAATATCCCTCTTCTTCATTGAATTTTAAATTAGTATGTTTTTAGCACAAGAGAAAATATAAGGCTCTCTAATATATGGCACCTTAGTGTGTGGGCTTGGAGGAAGGCCCAGTTGTGGTTAGCATCATTTTTGCTTCTTACTGGCCATGTGATCATAAACCAACTACAGAGAGTGTCATCATAAAGTAGTAAGGCAATCGTAACTTCTCCCTCTGAGAGTTAGGGGCTATGAATAAAAGAAATAATGTCCAAAAAGCATTTGGCAATGTCTGACCTATAGAAATTCTCAAATGAAATTGTCAATAAGGATTCAGCTGCACAGAGCCATGTATGCTTACAGAGATCAAAAGGATTGAGGATGGTCACCTGAGATCCACCAGGAGGACTTGATTGCTGAAGCTTCATTGCAAAAGTCAGAAAGAGACAAGCTTTTCAGCCCCACTCTAGCCTCAGAACTGAAGCAATCATAGGCCCCAGTAGGTGGGTCAAGGGGTCAAACCTCATTGCATTCAGAGCCTGTACAGGCATCATGGAAGTCATGGAAGGAATGCAATCCATTAACCCCATGGTACATACTGCTCCTGATCATCCCTGCTCCTCCCACAACATGAAAAAAACTTGGTTTACCTCTTCTCCTTAATCAGGAGCTTAGAGATGAACTCCGTGGCCTCCTCTGAGATGTCCTGAAATTCTTCATCCTCTAAATCCCACCTGCATGCCAGGATATTGGTCAGTGTCTCTGCATCATTATCGCCCAGAAAAGGGGACAAACCGCTGAGTCTGCAAGACACAGGAGCCAGAGTTGAGTATTTTTTTTAAACAGTCTTGAATCTGCTGTAGACACGTTGCTTTGGGTTCTGCCATTTGTAAGTGAGAGGAGAAATATACCCATGAAGGAGAACTTTACAATCTATCACTGCAGACAGGACCATGTCTGTTCTTCCCATCCCAACTCCTGATGAAGCAGCTACAGCAATGAAGATCAAGCTGTACTTGAATATGAATCTCAAGAATAACTCAGTTTCTCTTTTAAAGAGACAAGGTGCTGTCACACACCCAGAAGACAACCCAGAATGTCACTGCTAAGGAGTAAGCAGACAAGTACATCAAACCTTTTCAAATCACTTGGAAAGCTTTTGCTGACATCCTGGGACTCAAGGTGACCTGGGAAGAAGACACATGTATCTTTCCTTCCAATGAAGTAGTAAAAAGAATTTACTCTTTTTACTTGTAAGATGCAACATGGTGTTATTGTCAGAAGACCTAAGTCAGTGTTTTCATTCAAACTAAAGAAGCCTTGGGGCTGGGGAGATGGCTCAGTGATTAAGAGCACTAGTTGCTTTTGTAGAGGACCCAGGTTTGGTTCCTAGCACCTACAAGGCAGCCAACAACCATTCATAACTTCAGTTTCAGGGAATTTGATGCCCTCTTCTGACCTCCACGGGCATTGCATGACACAGGTGCACTTACATACATGCAGGCAATACATTTATACACATAAAATAAAATTTCTAAAAAGCTAAAAAAAAATAGTGAAGCCTCCTGGAACATGTACAGGTTGGGAATGAGGGTGTGAGAGAAACCAGGAAGTTCTTACAGCATGTATGTGATGACGCCCACACTCCACATATCGGTAGGAAAGGAAACAAAATCATAGTTCACAACTTCAGGGGCAAGAAATTCTGGAGTTCCGAAGTTCACCTTCAGCTTCTCTCTGGGTTTGTATCTGAAGTTGTAGGAAACAAGGTAGAAGGATGAAACATGTTAATCAAAAAGCAAAACTCCTGAACATTGAAAACAGACACCATCTATGAGACAAAACAAACCTCAACTATACAGGGAACTGAAAATAAATAAACTTCTAAGGAAATTGCATATTTGTGCTAGTGTGAAAAGCTTGTTAAAAAAAAGTTCCAGGGGTTTCAAGGATAAAAATGCATACTAAAAAACCTTAACATTCTGAAACAACTGTGAGAAAGGCACTCTGAATAATTAGACTATCTGACTATAGAACATGAGAAAATGCTGGCACAGCCCTTTACATGAAACGACCCAAATAAGCCTTTACTAATGGACAGAAAAAATGGGGCAATAATTCACAACATCTATTTTATGTGCATCTAAGCTTAATGTGCTGAGTTTTAATGTCCCAAATTCTTTGTTTCCCTAAGAAACCAGAGCCCTCTGTAGTCTTATTTAAACTATTAACATTTTAAAAATCATTTTTCTCTTTACAGATGGAACAAATATAAAAAAAAATAAGGACAAACTTAAAAAAATTAGAAATGAATGGTTTCTAGGGTAATAAACTTCATCGGACTAAGTTTTCATTTCTCTTTTTTATTATATGCATTATAGAAACTTCCAAATGCTCAAATCCAACAAGGTAAGGTTAAAGAGGATTTTCATTAAATTAATTATAAATGAGAGCTTGAAACCAAGGGGCCTATCAGATATATCTTTGCAAAGAATGAACATGCATTATGTCCCCCAACCGTACTCTTACACTTACGTCCAAACAGACATACCTTCTGGCCAATCCAAAATCAATAATTTTTATTTGCTTTGCATCCCGATTCACACACAGGATATTCTCAGGCTGCCAGGAGAAAGAGACACATTAGCAATGAAAACAACCATCCTTCACTCAAATTGTCCTTGAACCACAACTAAAAATACAAGATGCTCAGGAAAAACATATCAGACCTTTCACTTGGGGGCTGGTTTGTCTGTATGGGTATTTTCTCCTTTAATTATGTGGTGGATGAGGTTGTGGGTAGCTGCCAACCTTACATTACCCTGCCTGTCCCTCTCCATGGTTTTGCAGTTTGCCACAATGCATGAGTTCAGGCAGGGGCCTTCTTAGGGGGAGAAAGAGAAAGGCTGTTCTAAGCGCTTTCCAAACAGAGCTGGTGGAGACCAGCTCAAGCCTGACATAGCCCTCTTCCTGTAAAATTATTAAGTATATTTCCTTCTCGGAGGAGTATTTTTCCCAAAGATTTACGAGTTCCAAGAGAAATGGCCTGATTCACTTAAACAACCACACTGAATATGCAATATAACACGAACATTTTTGACCTCTAGATTCTCCCTTGTGCGTTGCCTATGGGAAAGTCGTATGCTAGAGGAAGGCTTTTGTCTCCTACTCATTCTTCATCCTCTGAAATTCCAAGGTTTTGCTGAGCTTGGTCTCGGTGCCTACAGCCCTTGACTAAGTGTTCCCTTGGAGTTAGACCCTAGTAAGCTGACAGCCTGGGGGGAGGGGAAGAAAGTCAAGTTGGTGCCTCTGGAATGTCCTGCAAATGTAGCTACATGTATTGGGGTAGAAAACTTGAAGTCTAGGAAAATAAGACATTTGATTTAAAGTCAAGGTCATCTATAAAAAAGAAATAACATTTTTCAAACAAAAGCCAAGAACATTTGAAGCCTAAGAGCTGGGGCGTTAGCAAAGCTGCCAACGCTGAGCAAAGCTGCTCAGAATTCCATTCCCCATCTTTTACATGGAGGACCATGCCTCCCTCCATGTCTTATCTGGTGGAAAGAGCATTCAAGTAAGGTAGAAACTCAAACACCCTCTATGAAATGATATAGCATGTCCATATCAATATCTAATCATCCATTTGGTTGTATGTAATATCTTTTGAAACCCCTTTCCAAAATGTCTCTAAAACAGATGTCTGTGAGAAAAGGCCATTTTATACAGAGCTATGTTAGAGCAGTTTGAGTTTTGACTAAATAACTGATCATGCAAGTAAAAGCTTCCCTATCATCAAAGAATACCACAGGATCCTGAAACTGGTTTGCAGAATGTAAACCAACAGCTTCGAGGGCACTTTAAAAAGCTAATCTTTGTGATAATAAAAAGTAAATCATCAGATAAGATTTTCAGACAATAAAATTACAAAGAGACTATTTTAAGTCACCTCTCAAGTCCCCTACAATGGTACATACTCTTAATGTCTTTGGTTCTTCTTCTTCCAAGGAGCTCTTTGAAAAAGATGGCCCTTAGTGACCCATCTGGCTGTCACCTTTAGTATTATCTTTATATATAAACCATAACTAAAACTTCCCATTGCAAGTCTTTAATCAATGTTATAAGGCCACAGATTGAGTCGTTTCACTTATGACGGGTCATCTCCTGGCTTCAGTTGTCAATCAAATCCCTTTAGGGATATCTGTGGAATATCCACAGTGAACAAAAGTGCCCCATGAAACTATGTATTGTCATATTCAGTTCATGGCTAAAGACTTCGTTAATGATTTTTAACCTCTGATTTTTTTGTTTTATGTCCCACTCCCTCCTCCTCCTCTTGTGCAACAGTGAATGGGAAAGACAAGGCACATAAATCAAGAGAGTATGGGAAGCCAAGTTGTAGAAAGAAGCCCATGGAAACCTATTTAAGGAGGCTAGATTTATTCAGCTGCACCATCCCTGGAGACTTACAATATATGGTATGTTACATAGAATATACAATTTATCTCACTGTCATGCTGTGCAAACAGGGAAAAGGGAAAATGATCAAGCCACACAAGAAGAAGATGCACTTATGATATTTAGCTCTGACGTAAGACTTGATCAGGGTTATTAGGGCTTGGTCTATTGTTGGGTTTGCCGACAGTTATGCACAACCCAGTTCTGAGGACTTCATAGTGAAAGAGAAGTAGAAAGAGGAGGAAGGAAGTGACCCCACTTCTCTTACGTGCTTTCCAAGGCTCCCAGCCTAGTGACCACCTGTCCCCTGCTCCTTGGCATTGCAGCCTCACCATCTAGCTGCCCTGCTCTCTATGGTTTGTACTAAGTGTTTCAACAAACCCATAGGAAAGGAAATCCCAAACCAGAGCTTCTCGGAAGACTTCAGGAGGCTGCTGGGAGATCTGGAAAGGGTAGCTACAACTAGGGAATTCTGAGTTAGCTAAAATCCTCCCACCACATACTCTGATAATAAGGACATGGCAAGGATACTGTGGGAATGGTTCTGGTTTTAATTCTACACTTTTAGGAAAACCATCTCCCATGTCAATTTGATGCAGACAATTTTAGAATCACAACCAAAGACTCTAAAGATGGACAGTCATATAGGAGCCCCCAAAGATGGTGACAGAAGTTAAGAATGAGATTTTTTTTTAAAAAAAATCATGATTTTGTTAATTTCTAAAAACATGACCAGGGACAACATAAATTTCCAGAGCAATGTTGGAGGAAGAGCTATAGAAGCTTCACATTTCACAGGATGGAAAAGATGCTCTACCTTCAGATCCAAGTGGAGGATGTACATCTGATGCATGTGCCTTATCCCCTCACAGATCTGCTTAATGAACAGGATGGTGTCGAGCTCTGTCAAGTTGTAGTTCTCATCAATGATGCGATCAAACAGCTCCCCACCATCCACACTGCAGAGGGAAGAGAAGTGAAGTTCTTAGCCCCGACTCTTTAAATATCACGTGCTTTCCTTGTACTAAGTCAGTGTTTAGGTTCCTCTAACTGTTCTTTGCTGTGTGGTTTAGATGATTCTTTTTTGTAAATTTTTTATTGAATTTTTGTGTATTTCATACAGAACATCTTAATCAATCTTAATCATCTTTATAGCTCCTTCCTTACTAGTACTCTCCCATAGTGTCCCCCCACCGGAATTCATACATTCTGTCATTTGTCTTAAGGCCTATCATGTCAAGTTAATGTCCCCAGACATCCCTCAATGCAAGTTCATCCACTGGGGTCTAGTCAGTCTATCTAGAGTCCCTTCCTTTAAGAAGGTCTGCTCATCCTCACCCAGCAGTCATCAGTGATTCTTATGTTGAAGGTCTGTTGTATATATCTTCAGTGTTAGAAAAGAGAAGTCTCAAAGTCCCTATCATTGGTGGCTGCATACACATAAGTGAGTCCATGTGTATCACTTAACAGATATTAAGGATGAAGAGGATTCTAAGAACATAGGGAGGTGGGATTCCAAGTACTGACAAAAGGTGAGTCAGGGTCTTAGCCTTTTGATTTGTAGGCTAAGTGCCGTGATAAAGTGCTTCTTTGTGGCTGATGCTGAATGCTTTAGTTTTCCTAATGCCATTTATATATAACAATCAGCAAAACCCAAAGTAATAAAATAACATTTTTTTAATGAACTGAATCACGGTATCTGTTCAGTATTAGAACTACTTGGGTTTTATGTGGTAGTGGTAGTTGTTTGCAGTGCTTATGGATGGGACCCAGGGCATCACACATGCTAGCCAAGTGCTCTACTGCCCAGAGCTGATGGTTACTAAACCATCAGCCCAGACTACTCGTTTTCCAGCTAAACATTCATTAAGGTTTTACGAAGCAGATTCTGAAATGAAGCTCCTCAGTCATCAGGGGTTTGGCCTGTGCTCTGCATTCCTGAATACATTCCAGAATACAGTAACTGCCCCCATCTGCAGCTTCACTTTGCACAGCTTTCATGGTCACCTGCGATCAGTGCGGTACAATAAGATACTCTGAGATAGAAGTCACATTCACCAATTCTTGTTGAGTGTATTGTTATAATTTATTTTGTTATCAGTTGCTACTTTATTACATTCATCTTTACCATGGGTATCTAAGTACCTATAGGGCCCTTTACTAGTCCTAATTCCAGTCATCCATTGGAGGTTTTAGAACACGTCCCCTGAGAACAAGGGGGGAATCAGTGGTGAAAACAGGATAAAGCTCAAAAATCACTTTCCTCTAGATTGCCCAGGACAGAATTTAAGCTTGATTTTGTACTACAAAACTTGGATACAAAGCTACATTTACTTTGTCCTGCTGCATCTAATCAATGAGTCACACAGAGAGACGTGCATTTGTAAGTATTTCCTTTTTGTATCTTGTAAGATCTCACAATTCATATAACCCATGGTTCCCACCAAGTCACAAGTGCCATGCAGGAAGTTTGTAAAGGCAGGAGAGAGGAAGAAGACACGTACTACTCCATGACCAGTATGATGTCATGCTTGGATTCGAAGGCATCATAGAGCTGAATGAGGTTCACATGGTCCAGCTGGTTCATGATGCTGATCTCATTCTTCACATCCTCCTGAGCAGAAGAAAACAGTGAGTCAGCGTGATAGACACTGGTTCAGAGGGGTAGACCTACCTGCCACAGCCTTTACCTTGTCCTTTGCACCTCTGATCTTAATGATTTTAGCAGCCAGCTTCAAACCTGTTGCTTTCTCTTCACACTTGTGAACCTGGCCAAAACGCCCCCTGCCAAAGAAGAGAACAGTTCAGTGAGGCACTGCAATCTGCCCGGGCCCCCTATCAGCCCCCTGCAAGGTGGTCAGTGTGAGTTCCCTGTATGTTTGTCTCTTCAACTCTGAGTGAGCAGACCTATGAGTACATCTACTTCTGAATATGATTACATAAGTGAAAAGCTACATAATTCTGTTTTCTCTTATATTGAGATACTGAGGCTATGATCATATATTCAGAAGTACACACTCATGAACACCTTGACTTGTTTCCTTTAATGCTCATTTAGTAAAGTAAGACAGAACACGTCTATGGTCTGTGCAATGGTGGCTTTCATGGTAGAGAATGAAAGGGAAGCCTGCAAAACAACACAGTGAACTAGAAGAACGTACTCCTGGAGCCAGCTGAAATGAGGGTGATCACATTTGACAGGTGCAGGGCATCGACAGCCACTATATCCCATTCAACTCAGTCACCCACCCTGCATAGAAGTGGGTGTAACTTGGGGAATGTTTTTGCATTACTATAAACTGGCTACGTTGTGACTTCAATCCAACTTTGATTACACATGTCCACAGTGCTGGTGCACATGAACACAGCTTCAGGTACTTCCCATGAGGCCATGATTAAGAAAATGCCTTTTCCCCATCATTAGCAATGCCCCCAGAACTGCCTGGATCAGCACTGATGCCCCATCACTGTCTGACTCCAAGGATATCTCCATGCCCTTTCACATGATTCATTCTGCAAGGACCTTGATCACTAAGGCTACCTCACAGGATCCATGCTGGGCCACCAGACTGGTAGCCTTATGCTACTTGAATATGGTGATGAGGCACTGTGTTTACCAGATTTCCACTGTTGTGACAAGATACATAAGATGACCTGAAGAAGGAAAGATTTGTTTGGACTCAGGGTTTCAGAGGGTTTGGCTCATGGTCAATTGGCTGTTGCTTTGCGCCTGTGTCTATATCGTACATCATGGCCATGGCAGGAGAGCTGCTCACTTCCTGGCAGCTGGGAAGCAAGGAGAGGAAGTGAATGAGGAGGGGCTGAGGATCCTCTAGTCCCTTCAAGGGCACACTCCCAGTGACCTAATTCATTCAGCTTTGCTTCATCTCCTAATTCACCACCTTCCAATAATGTCACCTGGTGGCCAAGGTTTTCACATATGTTGGGAGAGATATTTTCAACCAAACTACAACAGGGATCTATAAACACTCTAAAGTCACAGAGTAGGAGGTGAACAGAGGAAAATGACTGAGGATTCAGTGGTCTTTGGCCCATTTCAGTATCTCTACCAAAAGTAAGCTACCACCTCTTGAGCCCCTCCCTTCCCCCCATTAGGTGGCCCTATAGTTGGTGGTCTCGTCACAACTTGAAGCAACAAAGCATGCTTAACTGTGCTCTTCTAACCTAACCAATATTGAGGTGAGCCCATAACGAGCAATAACAGACCCCTATTAGATCTCAGTAAGACTGAACAAATCCAATTGTGCCCAAAGAGGCAGATAGGAACTTTAAAAAGAGCCATTGACAAAGCTTGGCTAGAAAAGCTGCACAAACCCTGGGAATTATCTCAAAGTTTCTTCTGCAAATAAAATAAAATAGTTGCTTGCTTGCCACTGAGGTCCCCAAAGACCCAAATACTTCAGACTTGTACTTATGTTTCAGCCCATCCCCACAGGCCTGTAGGGAATTCTCTAACATCAGCTGATGAGGAAGAAAAAGCTTAGGTGTTTCTACATGGCGAAAGGCAAAACTATGTGGAAAGGGAAGAGAAGGACATGACTTTGCAAAAATCAATGAATTATGCCTTAATAAACATGCAGAAACCATGCACATCTCCTGTGTGGGGTAAGTTTTGTCTGAATGTGTAGTTTGCTGCTTTCCTCTTTCTATTTTCTAAAAATACACAGATGGGACTAAATCCTGTTATGTAGGCTTTGAGTTATAAGAAATCATGGGGAGACTGTGAATGAAATGGGCGAGAAAAGACTATAACCAATATAACCTTAACCCCCGATGAGCTCTCCTCTTCCTGCTTCAGGAGACGGTGTGCACTTAGATGTACTTCAGATGAAGTTGCTGGGAAACCAGCAACAGTATGAAGATTTAATTCATGCCACTATAGAAATGCACAATGCTGGCTCATTTCTGCAGTTCATCTCCTAGGGGTTAAGCCATGGCTTTGGACAATTCCAGCACCTTCTGGTAACTCATACTGTCTTTTTCCTACTTTCAGACATTAGGACACAATAAGGAAAATAGATAGGAGTGTGGTCACCACATCAGCCTTTCTGGCATCAGTGGCAATTATCAGAAACAGTTAGCTCTCTTAACAATGTTTGTTTCTAATGTTTATAATTCTCAGGTTGAGACCAGCAAAGCTTTCTAAAGTCCTGAGCCCTGTCTCTGTGAAGGCTCTCTTCCTTCACTGAAAGATTGTTCAAGCTTAGCATTACTCACCCTCCTAGGATTTCAGTTTTGCTCACAGTATACAGACTGTCGACCGAGGCGTGTTTGGCTGTTACAACACGATGATCAAATGGGGCAGCAGGAGCAGGGACATCATCTGTGAGGTGAGAGAAGATCTGTCTGTCAAGCACTCTGACCTCCTTACGCATCAAGCATCATGTCTCATAGTACAAATCTTCTCATACAATAATAAAATACAATGGGCCACCTGTCTTATTCCTAATAATCCAAGAATATAAATTTTCATTTCATATGATAAATGAACTGTGAGTTCTAGATGTGTTATCTGGTGTCTTTGATAAACAATGTCAGGGTCACTCAACTATCATTCACACACTCTTAAGGACAGCTTTTAGAAAAGCCAGGACAGTGAAAAATCTGAAATTCCAACACAGCCAAAACGGGCCCTGTTTCTGGGGCTGGGGTGGAGGTCAGTGGAAAAGCACTTTCCAAGCATGAACGAGACTCTTGGTTGGATCTCCAACACTACACTTTTTTAAATGCTTTCAAACCTGAGACCGTTTTTAATTCAAACATGAGAAATTAATTGATCCATTTTTGGAAAGTGCTCCTAATACAATCCATATTTTAATTAAATTGGAAAGAAAAAAGAGAAAATGAAACTTTTCTTTGAGTCACTAAATTTTTGATAATATATAATACTTTCTAAAATGTTTTAGGCTTTATTTCAGAGACATTTAAGGTACAGAGATGAATTTTTCCTGACTGGAAATAAAACACCCAATAAAACTAGGTGAGGGTGTATGCTACAGCTATCCAGTTTCTCCCACTTTCCACCTACCCTCGTATATATTTAAATGGTAGACCACATCAGCATGGATCCTAATGTGCATAGTTACTCAATATTTCCCCTAGTGTTCTTTGAATTTCCCCATGGCTATTGCTGTCTGTGAACTTGTTCATTCTCCATTTATTTGTTTATTGAAACAGCTACCGTGCACATACAACAAGGATCAAAGAGAGGGGAGTAGAAATGCTGGGGGGGGGTATTTATTTATTTATTTTTACTTTGTGCAGAATGTTTTGCCTGCATGTATGTAAGTGCAGTCATATCTTGCAATGCCCATGGTGGCCAGAAAGGTCATCAGATCCTCCAAACTGAAGTTGGCAGTTATTAGCCACCATGTGGGTCCTCTGCAAAAGCAGCCAGTGCTCTTAACTGCTAAGCCATCTCTCCAACTTCAAGCTGTAGTCTTTGAACTTGACATTTAACCAACATATATTTCTTGAGCATTTATCTTGTTCTAGGTACACTACTAAATATTTTTGCTGTTGCTGTAATATTAATTTAGTTTAACTAAAATTTAATATTTTTGTATTAGATAACAGATCTCTTGGACTCTAATTTGATGTGAACATTCACCTCTCATGTCATAAATAAGCTGAGAAATAAAATCATGGCTTTTTTATTTATTATTTTTATTTTATGTGTATGAGTGTATTGCCTGCATGTATGTAAGTGCACCCATGTTGTGCAATGCCCACAGATGTCAAAAGAGGGCATCAGATCCTCTGAAACTGGAGTTACAGTTGTTGGCCACCATGTGGACACTGGGAACTGAACCCGGGTCCTCTGCAAGAGCAGCCAGTACTCTTAACCACTGAGCCATCTCTCTAGTCCTGAGAGAATTCTTTTGGTAGCATTCACTACTTTTGATTTTGTTCTTTAAAAAAGAAATGTTTCAGGCTGGGAAGATGCCTTGGTGGGTAAGAGCACTTCCTGTATAAACATGAACCTGAGAGTTCAGATCCCCCATAGACCACATAAAAAGCCCACCATGGCTATGCATGCATCTGTGACTTCAGTGTTGTAGGAGATGCACACAGGAGGATGGTTGGGCCTTGGTGGTCACCAGCCTAGCTCCAGGTTCAGTGAAAGACCCTGCTTCAAAGGGATGAAGTGGAGAATGATGGAGCAGGACACTTGACATCCTTCTTTAGCCTCTATGCATAAAAACATGTGTTTATTCACTACATACACATATACTACACATACATGCACACACACATAAAAATAGATATATAGCCTATAGTTATACACATGAACTCACATAGAGATAATGTATGTATAATTTGTCAATAGGTTGTTGGACTAATATGGTTCCCTCTGTTTTTTTAAAACTAGCTAGGCATTATTTATCTCTTCTCTCTCTCTCTCTCTCTCTCTCTCTCTCTCTCTCTCTCTCTCTCTCTCTCTCTCTCTCTCTCTCTCTCTCTCTCTCTCTCTCTCTCTCTGTCTAACCCTTCCACCATGGTTTCCCCTTTTAAAGTGCCCCCATTTTCCCCATTTCTCCTTGATAATACCCATCACCTATGGTCCTACCTCTCTTGAGCTCTTTCTTTCCCTTTATCCCCAAGGTTCCTTGTATAACCCTCCTCCCCCCTCCCATTTAAATAAGCTCATTTAAAAAATATTTTTAGTTATTATTTTTATTTTATGTGTATAAATGTATTGCCTTCATGTATGTAAGTGCACCCATGTCGTGCACTACCGTGTAGGTCAAAAGAGGGCTTCTGATTCCCCTAGAACTGCAAGAGCAGTCAGTGATCTTAACTGCTGAGCCATTGCTCCAGCCCCCAAATAACCCCATTTCTATCCATTTCTCCTAGTAACAAGAAACAGTGCCAGACAGGAGATACCTTCCTTTGAGTTGTTGGCCAGGGTGGTCCAAGAGACTCCCATAATTACTCAGGCTATTGCCACAGCCCTTGATGACCTCCCAGAACTTGAAGGTAAGACCCTATTGCCAAAGACACAGCATACTTCGAACACAGGATTTGGAGCAATAGAGCTGTACCTGACCTGTAACCACTTCCCCCGAAGGCTAGCTCTTATAGCTTCAGAGAGCGCTATGAAAGTGCTAAGGGAAAACATCACTGGATGATCCAACACCAGTTTCAAGACCAAATAACCACATCAATGGCCAGTACAGCATAAGTCATTGCACAGTAGTGGCACTCTTATCTTGGGGGTAATCAGCAGCTCCCTAATTGGACTAAACGCCCACTCAAAGGGAGGAAATTCAAGTGTGGTAATATAAACATAACCTAATACACATCTATGGCTGGAGTGGTCATAGATCTTAGAGAAAACCCCAAGACTGTCACATCGTTAGACTAATGTGATTTCTTACTATGTGCAAAATGTGTAGCCTTATATTTGCAGACAAATATCCCAGTCACCACTCATCAAAGAAGCTCATTTTGCACCAGTCAGAGACTATTACCAAGTACCACAACTGGTCACACATGGACATTATCTATGAATTGCCCAGGCCTAAGTGACACATCTACAATGCAAACTCTACACCTCATGGAACATAGAACAGGGATAATGAAGAGGGCACTAATGAATCTCTCAGTTCTCAGTAATGAAGCTTCCTCATGCATCAGAGGGCCAGGAACACAAAAGGTCACAAATAGCCAAAGGGTAGAGATCAAGAGTCTGCTGAATGCTGGATACCTTTATTAAACTTCTCCTACCCAAGGCTCACGGACCATTGCAGAAGAAGGGGCAGAATGATTGTAAGAGCCAGGGAGGAGGTGCATGACCATATGGAAACAGAGTCTTATAAGCTCCTGGGAGCCTGTTCATATGATTCTATGCCAATGGTGTCAGCATATACAAGTCCTATGAAAAATCAGGCAGACAATAACCCAGCATAGAACTGGGAAAATGAACAGCAGGCCCCAATCTTATTTGAAGGAATGTTGGCAACTGATTGATGCTAGATGAAGAAAAGCTGATCTTCCTAAAACAAGGGACTCTAGATAGGCTGACTAGACTTAGTGAGCAGACTTGCACTGAGGAACAGCTGGGGACACTGACAACCCAGTGGGCCCTAACAGGGATGACTAAGTATAAGGGCTCCAGTGAGGGGCTGGGCATGGAAGGGTGCCAGTAGGGACAGGGGTATAAAAATGATTAAGATTGTTTGAGCTATTCTGTATGAAATACACAAAAAATTCAATTAAAAATTTATAAAAAAATAGGGAGGTAGATAGATGATAGATAAATGATAGATGATAGATGATAGATAATAGATGATAGATGATAGATAGATGATAGATAGATAGATGATAGATAGATAGATAGATAGATAGATAGATGATAGATAGATAGATGATAGATAGATAATAAATAAGCTGTTTCACTCACCAGCACAAAGAGTGTCTAAGCTAAATACATTAATGGTATCAATTTGGCATTATGTCCTGTTTAAGCTGTTAGGCTAAGAGAAAGTTAGAATGCTTTCTGGAAATCGTTAGTGTGGTAGTTTGAATGAGAAAATTCTGCCTAGGCTCCAAGTATTTGAATACTTGGCCCTAGTCCCTGGACCTTTTTGCTGAGGTTCAGGAAGTGCAGCCTTGCTGGAGGAACCACATCACTGGGGAGTGGGCTTTGAAAGACCAAACCTTGCCTCATTTTCATTTATTTTGCTGCAGCTTCCTGTCCCTGCTCAAAGGTGTGAGCACTCAGCTTTGTGCTCTGGCTGTGCCTCCCTGCCATGATGGACTCTTGTCCCTCTGGAACCATAAGCCAAATAAACTCTTCCTTCTCTAAGTTGCCTTAGTCATGGTGTTTTATCACAGCAATAGAAAAGTAACTAATGCAGTTAGGAAGCTTTAAAAGAACAGAGCAAAAGCCATTTCCTACCCAGTGGGCGAACCAGGTCTTCCTCTCCAGAGGTCCTCATTCCATCCTGGGCTTGTCTGGTTTCCTCTGTCCTTCTAACTGCGGGCTCTTCCCCCATACCCACTACATCGATTCTGCTCTTTTTATGGTCTTCACTGAGGAAGCATTCCTCTGTCACTCTACGCTTACTGCTGCCAGCAGACTCTGTCTGTTCAGCATTCTGGAAAGCGGATCCTGTTGTGGAGTTTCCCAGAATTCCTGGTGTAGAAATGGCCTTCACACTACTGATGCACCTGGAAAATAAAATCCATTTCCAGATCTCAATATTTCAAGGAGAAAATGTTCAGATGGTCAAAATTCTTAGAACTAAAACCTTTTTATGATAGCGTTCTGGTGAAGATGATGTGAACTCTGTAACACAGAGGTGACTGTTTCAGCAATTGGGCACATCAATTCCAAGTAGATTACCAGACACAGTTAATCTCTCTCAAGTCCCCATTGTAACCCCCACAGTGACCATTTATGAAACCTAACTAACTTAACAGAAGAGATAAATTATAACATAGCAAAGAAGCAATAATCTCTGAAGATTAACAGTTTTGGGAGACCCATTATTGATGGATGAATTAATTGCCACTTTTTGGCAGCTCTGGACCCTACTAAGCACAACTTACAGTGATGAACTTCAATAATGAACAGCACTTTTATTTAATATATAGAAAACTAGGTTTCTCCAAGATTAAGTTTCAAATGGGTTATTTTAAAATTAAATAATTATTGCTTTTTTAATATTTTATTTATTATTTTTCTTATGTGTATGAGTATATTGCCTGCATGTATGTAAGTGCACCTGTGTTATGCAATGCCTGTGGAGGTCAGAAGAGGGCATCAGATCCCCTGGAACTGGAGTTATGGATGGTTAGGCACCATGTGGGTTCTGAGAACCAAACCCAGGTCCTCTGCAAGAGCAGCCAGTGTTCTTAACCACTGAGCCATCGCTCCAGCCCCCAATAATTGTGTCTTTAATCCCCCCAAAAAGACCTTATAGGTTTTTTAATAACCTTTGCTCCAAATAGATACTATAACTCATCATAGCTTAAAACAAATAACTTTAATTGGATACAAAACTTCTCCTGTATTTATATATGACACTTTTAAAATAAGGAGCAAATTTAGTCAATAATCTACTTCTTATAATGCTGGGGAAGAAACAGCCAATTTTCAGATTTAGGTTTTTAATTTACAATTCCACATAATCATTATTTAATTCTTTACCTTAAGAAGGATGTATTCTTTATTGTTAAACAAACAAACAATAAACCAAACTCTCTACTTTTAAAAGTGTTGATTACTAAAGATATTAACAATGGTGATCTTTGTGTTGGTACAAGACTTATAAGCAATAAAACGGACCCAGTGAAGAAGCACAAGTCTAGTACAAATAAGACCCTGGGTTCTACCTCCAGTGGAAAGAAAGAAAGAAGGGAGGGAGGGAGGAAAAGAAGGAGAGAAAGAAGGGAGAAAATGCCTGAAACTATCATAGGCAAGAAAAAAATCAGAATAACAGGAAAAAAGAGCCATGAAAGATCCATATAAGATGCAAGACTGGCTTTTAAACACTTCCTGTAAAACTCTCTTCACTTTTCTTTCAGGATGGCCTCAGATTATCACAGTTCACACCAGCTGTGGATGTGTACCATACAATGCTACCTTCCATGGGACGGACCACCATTCACTTCATCAATGTGCTGCTTTTCACTTGAATGTTTGCCCAGCACTGGTTCATTTGCAGCTGCTGATCCTCCTTTCTGAGCTTCTCTTCCTTTGTTATCATCCTTAGAAGGAAGCCCATTTTTCTCTCCTTTGAACAACGGACATCCATTTTTATCCTCAGTGCGGTGCTCATCTCCAGTGATGTCTTTTCGTCTCTCCAGGTTCTCTCTGCATGGACCATCTTTTCCATCTGCATTCTCTCCAGGCTCTGCGTAATTCCTTGGAACAACATCTCCTTCCTTGTCTCGTTCTATGTGACACGTGGCAAAACTTGTCTGCACAACAGAGGCATTGGTCTTCTCAGCATTTTTCTTGTTGAGTTTGTTAACATTTTCTTTCTCTGAGGAGAACTGGTTCTTCTGGGTAGATCTCTCTAGAAGCCACCAGAGGATACAAAACATTTTAATAGAGAATGTACAAGATCAGTTTACTTTTGGCTTCATATAATGGCATCTCTATTCTGACTTCTTTTATAAGTAAATGTAAGCTATTAAAAACAAAGCATGCCGGGCGTGGTGGCACACGCCTTTAATCCCAGCACTTGGGAAGCAGAGACAGGTGGGTCTCTGTGAGTTCAAGGCCAGCCTGGACTACATAGTGAGTTCCAGGACAGCTGGGGCTACAGGGAAACCCTGTCTCAACCAGGCCATACCATCAATTCAATGGATTCCTTCCTTTTACTCTGGTGGTATTTTTTGTATTTTAGTCAGGTTCTTACTATGTAGCTCAAGCTGGTCTTGAACTTCTAGTGATTCTCCTGCCTCAGCCACCCAAGTGCTGAGATTACAGGCCTGTACCACTCTTCCACACCTGATTTTTGTTAGTTTGTTTTTTGCTAGGAGTTGACACCCATGGTCAAATGATCCAGAAAAAAAAAAAAAAAAAAAAAGGAAAAAAAAAAGCAGAAAGAAATACGATCAGCTGACTGACAACTGGTGTCAAGAAATTTTCTTGTTTGTCCCTGGTAAGCCCCAAAGCTACTTGGATAAAGGTACTGATAAACAGCACTTCTCCTAAGTAGATTTAGGAATATATCATTTCCTCTGAATGACTACAAGACTGTCAGTCTTTCCATAATTGTTGAGTCTTCTAAGGATGTTACCTGTGAGAGCTGATGTCCTTCCACCTGTGACATTTGTCCTTTCATTCAGTTCAGGGTTGGCCCAGCCCTTTGCCTCAGCCTGTGGATATACAATTAAGCAATCAAGGTTACCTACAATGTACACATTGCTTAGCTTCTGCCTTACTGACACACGCTGGGTAATTCATTGTAAAGAACATCATAAACACTCTAGGATGTTTGGCATTATTCCTGGCTTCTACCTCCCAAAGATACCAGAAGTCTACTGCCTTCCAGTTGTGATGACCAAAAAAATGTCTCCAGACATTTAGAATTTACTTTCTTAATTATTCTACAGTACACAATACATTATTAATGACTATATTCACCCAGCTATGCAAAACATCTCAAATCTATTCTTTCTATCTGAAACCTTGTTGACCAAAATAATATTAATAAAACAAAGTATCTCAAATGATAAGTAAATGTCCTCAGGGGTACTGCGACAAAATTATTCTAGGTTGAAACTACTATATTATATAATTCAAGCATCTGAGGAAAGCCACAGAAATTGATAGTCATGTAGAGCACAAATAGTTTTAATTAATGAAATCCTGCACAGGCTTCGGTATCAAAGCAAATGAATTCACTATAGTGAGAAATTCTGTAGAACTCTGTCATGGTATAAGAACATCTTCATGAATTTGTCAAAGGATATTGATAGTGTATATGTCACCCTTGACTTCCATTTTAGTTGTCTTGATTTGGTTCACACATAAATTTAACACAAATCAGAAGGCATATGTGAGTAAGTTTTTCTAAACCAAAGAGAAAATGGACTGTGCGCTTCTTTACAATGGGAACAGATGTCCTTCCCCCAAGCAGTTAAACATTCTTCTCACAATCCTAAAGTCTTTAAATTACATTAACAAAGCCTTTTACAATACCATATAAAAGGTAAACAGTAGCCTGATCCACCCAAATGACCACAAATTAAAGATTATGCATACATCTGTAGAAAGCAAAGGTTGGAGAGCAAAGCTATAGAATTTCTCTTAGTCAAGTACAGAGATGGCCAGGAAAATGGCCTTGAGCTTCCTCAGGCTAAACCAGTTGCTCTTTCCCTCTGTTGGCACAGAACTTGGCATATATGTCAATAGCAGTGTCCCTTGTGACACTTCATTGACTGTTCAATTTCCTACTAGACTGTGGGTTTCTAATGGCATAAAAAAAGGTTCATCACTGACTCATAGTGCTTAGTCCAGAGACATCATGTAGTGATGACAACAATGATGATGATGGCAGTGATGATAGCTAAAATGTACTGAGCACAGACTGCATACTAGGAATTCTTCAAAGCACTTTGCATGATTAATTCATGACTCAGAGGAACTCTTTGGGAAAGACTATCAACCACATTTTTATAAAGAAGCCAGGATTCTAATTCACTTGTCTATTTGGTCTGTACTATACTCTGTACTATTTTTCTGGAGAAAAAAAGAAGGATTTTAGCCAATCTGCACTGTTAAGATTCATTGGGATCCACTGCAGAGTTGGTACCATAGGACAAAAACCATAAAAGAGAGAGGCATAAAATGAAAACATTAGTACAGCCAAAAGATGTATGTGTTCATTGGTCAAAAGATTGGGATTAACTTGGAAGAAGGAAGGGAGAGAATTAACCTCAGTTCTGAAAATCCGTGTTCAAGTTAGTCAAATAAGGCAGTTTAGCGAATTCTGTTAAAGGCATTTTATATTTGTCTTTTGGTAACTTCTCTTTTGAAATAAAAAAGCCTAACACACTGGTAGGCACTGTGCTTTGAGATTTATCCTATGTGACATAAACACAATGATCCAAGCAAAAGAGGACTTCACCATGAAACTGGGTGTCTATTAGTTTATTTCAGTCCATCAAAATATATAAAAGTGAGAATTTGGCCATATGATTCTATGGAGCGCTGATCAGTCAGGCTATGAGTGCCCAATGTCGGTATACGTCAGGCTCAGTCTGGCCTGGCCAAGAGCAAAAGCTGTTAGTGCTCAACATGAGAGAAGCCAGTTGTCAAGCAAGGCTATTTTTCTTTTTATAATCACACATCACATATGTTCTACTTTTTAAATAACGTAAGGCCTGCGCTCGATGCCGCAGGTTATTGTAACTTCCTTTCCCTGTGTAACACTGACATCTAGAGGAACTCGGAACTGGAGCATGTCTAATCAACAGAAGTCGAATTTTTTCCTTTCTTCCCCTGCACAGCAACCTTGCCAGCCTTCAATTTGAAGCCGTTCCTTTGCATTTCGACTTCTCTGCAGAAGCTGGTAAAATAGGACACAGTTCTGTGAATACATTTTGTTTACCATCCAAAAGTGACATTTGTTTCCTATTGAATAGAGAGGTCAGGATCAGTACTGTGAAGCAGGAAATTCCTGAAATCATTCCCATCATCAGAGGGATGAAAACCTTTTTGAGACTGTGCTGAATTCATAATACTGGCTGAAAACAAAGGGACTCCTTTCATTCAAATTCCTTCATTCATTTTAAAATAGGTACATATTTGCATATGGATGTTTTTGTCAGTAGCTATCAATTTCTTCTATGACAATTTATCAGTGGATTTAGGGTGACACCAGGAAGACTAGGGACATGGCCCAGATGGTCCAATATTCAAAACACAGTTCAGCTCCCTCCATCTAGCCAATTTCCTCAACAGGTCTCATAAATAGGGGCACATATGTAGGGATTGCTCACTATAGTCCTGTGAGGACCGTGGAGGGAATGTTAGAACTCATCTTTGTGTATTGCATTTATGGATGAATATTTGTGCTCTCCTGAAATTCATATGTGTTCTCCTGAACCCTTAACTCCTAATGTAGCAGTCTAAAGAGACGGGTTTCTGAGAGGTGGTTAGGCCCAAAGGCAGACCATATTATGGGAATAGTGCCCTTATAAGAAGAGGCATGATGCCAGTTGTAGTGGAACCGAGCTATAATCCTGGCACTAGGGAAGCTGGAGCTCAAGGATCATGAGTTTGAGGCCAGCCTGGGCTCTTGCAAAAAAAAAAAAAAAGAAGAAGAAACAGAAGAAAAGACATGAGTGTTTGCTCTCTGATCTCTGTCATTTGAGGATTTAAGAAGATGGCAAACTAGGAAACGGGTTGTCTCGAAACATCGGGTACCAAGACAGCCTGATCTTGGACTTCTAGCCTCTAGAACTGTGACAAACATTTAAGTCACCCCAGGTAATTGGCTATAGCAACATGAACTAAGACATTCTTTTTAAATTTATATTATACATGCTTAAAAATATATTAATAAAATTGGTCACACATCTAATTTATGAGTTACTATAATATGTTAACTATTATTCATAAAAATAAATATGTGCATACTGGTTATCAATGTATATAGTTTATAAGCATTTTAGAGTGTTCTTATCTTTTACTGATAACTGTAAAGTCAAAATACGTCAGAGCTTATTTCTTTAGGTAGCACTATTTCTCACAGTCTGACTTTCTGAAATCTGTGCTTTGGAGAACCATCTTAATTAGTTGATTCAAGGACAAGCACATAATTAGACCTATCAGTTCATTGTTTGTTTGTTTGAGACAGGATCTCCCTGTAGCCCCAGCTGGCCTAGAACTCTCTATGTTGACCAGACCGGCCTCAAACTCACAGAGATCTGCTTGCCTTTGCTTCCTAAGTTGCTGGGATAAAAGGTCTATGCCACTAAGCCTGGCTCTCTTTCTGAAATCTACTCTTTGAGGAGGTCAGGGCTCATTGCTCATATACTTTCCACTCGTGTCACATCTGTAGTTTGCCGTAGGATCCAGCCACGAACATCGGTATGTACCTACTGCCTGCATGAGTTCCCGCCTGTCCTTTCCTTCACATCTGCTTCCGGGTCACATCTAAACCCTCCTGAAAGTGATGTGGTGACTGAAAGGGACATTAATTCAACAGGATATGTTGGCTACTCTCTCTTTCATACCCATTTAATTAGACGGCTTTTTTAAAAAGTCAATTCTAGCCAGGTGTGATGGTGCATGCCTTTAGTCCCAACATTCAGAAGGAAGTGGCAGGTGGATCTCTGTGAGTTCCAGGCCAGCCCATGCTACACAGTGAGACCCTGTCTCAACACAAACAAACAAAATCAATTCTAAGATGGACTTAACATTAAAAGAATAGTGTGGCTGAGACAGTGAAACTGAGCCTTCACTAGACCTTGGCATACTATAGTCACTTTTTGTGTCATTATGCCATTGAACAACACATCTGTTCCCCACTGGAATATGAAGCCTTCTCTTCACATTTCTTTTCCAGCACTAAACAGGAGGATAGGGGTTCTAAAAATGCCCAGTGAAGCAATGTGCACCAAAGGAAGAAGTGCTTGCAGGAATGGCTCTGTCAATGTGAGGGTTCCACCATCGGGCTGCATCACAGAAAAGCAAGACTTCCCTGGGGACAGGTTCAATGCATCCCCACCACAGGGCCTCAGCGCCTTTGAGAACAAAATGTTAACTAATGAGCGCACTCCTACATTTGACTAGTGGGTTCAGAACAGTCCATTCCTAACATCACACGTGGGACATGACTAAATGTGTACCCTAAATAATGGCTATGCATCTCGTTGCTATGGCAATGCCAAGATGGGCACTTTCTGGTCATTTTAACCTAATATCCAAAAATAAAAAACAAAATTATAACAATTTTAAATGACTTTGTTAAATTTTGATTAGGTTCCTAATGAGAGAAAGGAAAATAAATAACCCCTAAAGGAATACAAAGACAGGAATTTTTAGAATAATAAAACTACATTTCTCCACCTGAGTATAAAAGAATAATTTTAACATTTTTGTTACATTTATTTATTTATTTATTTATTTATTTATTTAATTTATTGTGTGCCAGAATAGCTTTCTGGAGTTGGTTCTCTCCTTCCACCAAGTAGGTGGGTCTTGGGGATTGAACTCAGGGCATCAGGGGTAAAGACACCTTTACCTGCTCACCAGTCCCATAAAAAATAATTTTTAGAGATTGTTCACAAATAAATTTATTTCTCTTCATCTGCAGCACACTCTCAAATTTCTCTGTGCACACAGAGAAAACACCCTGCATTCCTAGGCATTTAGAAGGAATTCTCACAAAGCACAAGCTGTGTTGTGGTCTGTAGAGACTGGTGTTGGGTGAGCTAAGACTGGCTCTCACTAACAGAATACAGGAAGGAAAGAATTGGCCTTGACCTCAGAACTCCATGAGGAGCTCCTCCCTGGGCTGTGGATGACATCAGGCGCAATCAGTCACCTGAGTAAATAACCCTGCCCGGAAAACGAAAGCCTTTGGATGCATCCACAGAACTGTGAACAGTGCTTCATTCAGAACCAAGAAAACAGGGCTTCAGGGATCTGACGTTAAAGCTGTCGGTTCAGTGCAGTCTAATTAGCCCATCTATCAAATGAAGATACATGAAGATATAACATGTGTCCCTTTTAAAAAAAAAAAAAAAAAAAAAAAAAGTGTTCCACTTTAAAAAAGTGTACTGCTCCATTTCTGGGCCTTTTCTAAACAAGAAAAGACTGGTACAACACAGTGCTGGTCAAATTTACTCTAGTTATTCCTTACTGACAACGGGCTTTTCTTTTTTTTCTTTTCTTTTTTTTCTTTTTCAGTGTGAGAGGGTAAACTCAGGGCTTCATACATGCTAAGCAAGCCCAAAGACCATGTGGGAACATGTTTGAAGGGAATTGGAAAGACCAGAAACTAAGGCTGGCCACAGAGGACAGAGATGGACAGAGTGCCAGGTCTAGTGTCTCCACCTTTGTCAAGTTGCAGGTCACAGCTACGAATGTCCACCTCATGCTTCTGTCCACCCTAGCTCTGCTAATTTCATTTATTATTTTATTTTATATTTTATTTTATTTATTGTTTTAATTTTATGTGTATGAGTGTTTTACCTGCATGTATGTAAGTGTATTCAAGTCATACAGTGCCTGCAGAGGTCAGAAGAGGGCACAGTTTTCCCCTGCAACTGGCATTATGGACGACGGTTGTTAGCTGCCATGTCGCTTCTGGGAATTGAACCTGGGGGGTCCTCTGCAAAAGCAACCACTGCTCTTAACCACTGAGCCATCGCTCCAACCCCTCTGTTAATTTTTTAAAAACAGTTAAAATGAACAAATGAAGAATCTTTACCTAATGTTTAGTCTCATTGGAGACTTTAGTCATATGGATTTTCTTTTACCCCATCTTAAATCAGACGGCTGAGCCAACTTGTTACAATACCTTACAACAGATTCACATTTCTTTTTACTTCCTGCCCACTACCACTTTACCTGTCTTCCCCCAAAAAGAAAATGCTGAGCCCTTTGACTTCATTTTCCTAAATGGCTTCTGATTTTTCCTGGCTTCTGATCCAGCCTGCCACCCCTAGGTCTCTGTTTTAGATTTCTTCTCTGTTGTTGTGATAAACACCATGACCAAAAAGCAACTTAAGGGAAGAAGGTTTTATTTCATCTTATACTTAGGCACATCTTATACAAGGCACAGTGCATCTTTGAGGGAAGTCAGGCAGGAACCTGGAGGCAGGAACTGAAGCAGGGACCATGGAAGAACACTGCTTACTGGCTTGCTTCCCCCCTGGCTTGCTCAGCCACCTTTGTTATGCAGTGCAGGCCAACCTGCCAAGGGATGGCACTGCACATAGTGGGCTGGGCCCTCCTACATCAATTACCAATTAAGAAAACTCCGTACAGACATGGTCACAGGCCAATCTGATGGAGGACATTCCTCAACCGAAGCTCCCTCTTCCAAGGTGGCTCTAGTTTGTGCCAAGTTGACAAACACCAACAGCACACTTTCCATATGCCTTCTTTTGTTCCCGAGTGCCTATACTCTGAATTCCTGGGTCTCCTGCTCTTTAGAGTCTAATAAAACTAATGGTGGAGCTGGAGAGATGGCTCAGCAGTTAGGAGCACTGGCTGCTCTTGCAAAGGACCTGGGTTTGGTTCCCAGCACCCATATGGTGACTAACAACTGTCCATAACTCCAGTTCCAGGGAACCTGCCCTCTTCTGACCTCTGTGGGCATTGCATGGCACAGGCACCCTTACATACATGCAGGCAATATACTCATACATATAAAACAAAAATAATAAAGTATCTTTTAAAAATAATAGAACTGATGGTAAAGGGAGTGGGTCCTGGATCTTGGCATTTTCATAATGCCACCCATACCCAAGTGGACTGTAACCTACTCCAATCCTTGAGAGTTACCATCTCTGTTTTGGCCACTCTGCCCTTTGTGTCCCATGTCCTTTCTACCTGTCAGGTGCTGGAGTCTCTCCTCCCATACACACCTGCTTATGCTGATGTCTTTGATCCCATCAAGGACAGAGACTCTGCAAACTGCTGCCTCTTCCTTACCCCTGACCCAGGAATATAATATGTTGGTAGAACTCAGTCTAAGGTACAAGCCTAGAGAACCCTAAATCCCCCTGCAAAAGTAACCTATGGGGCACCCAAGGAGAGGTATAAAATAAAAAGCCAGTTTCCCTAACTATGCCTCTGGTCTTGGTCTGCAGAGACTCTTGGTCTCAATGTAATAAGGAGCCAGGAAAGGGCTCAAACTCATAGGAGAAACATCATCTGACAGAGCACAGAATTATTTACAGCCCTTTGTACAAGTAGATCTGAAAACCGTTAAGTCATAGTATGCTTTAGCCTCCTTGGGATTCTGTTAGCAGAATAATACTTGAACATGTATAACACAGTAGTATAGCTTCTGAGAGATTATGAGTGTGAGTCTGTGTGTGTGCAAAACCAAATTCAAATGGAATCATACTTCTTTTGTGTTCATTTGATTAAATGGAGTCTTACTTGTAAAATTCCCTTTTTATACTACACAAGATCAAATCTTGGAGGGTTTCTCACATGAAGTTTACAGTGTTTTTTTCATCACCCAATAAACCTTTTGATTTCTTCCACTGCAGACAGCTTTAAGAGCACTCATTTCACTTGGTATGCTTTTTAATTTTTATTCTAGACACATTTTTATCCCTCTATCTCCTGTCTCCTGCCCCAAGTATCAGTCCTGTCAGCCTCCTCCCACAGACTGGCTCCCTGTGGTGCCAAGTGCTGACAGAGGCTGAGAAGGAACGCAGTGTCTCTTTGGGTGAGAGGATGTGTGGTCCTGTGAGTTGTAGAGACCTCAGAAATCTGAGCTGAGATTAACTGAGCAAAATATTTAAGCTCCTAGTGGCTTGTTTTCTACATGTTCCCCACGAATAGGAAATGCTACAACACACTACAGGCTATGAAAAGGCAACGGCAAGGTACAAAGCTCCTCAAAATGCCTCTAAACTCAGAATATGTAAAACAAACCCTAGACAGAAACTCTCCGGGGACGGTGAGATGGCTCAGCAGGTAAAGGCTCTTGTCACTGGCCTGAGGACCTGAACTTAATTCCTGGAATCCACAGGGTGAAAGGAGAGAATCGGCTCCCACAAGGTGTCCGCTGACCACATCCACGCCATGGCACATATACACTAACACACATACACATGGACACACACACGTGTGTGTGTGTGTGTGTGTGTGTGTGTGTACAGACACAAAATAAAGAAAGAAACGCAAAAAAAAAAAAAAAAACGAAAAAAAAAAAAAAAACCCACATAATTATTTCTGACTACACTAAATCTTTAGCTGTCTGGCTCCTTCCATTCAAAGTGGGTCTATGGAATGGCAGCCTATTAGAAATGCTCACATAGATTTGAGGAGTACCTCAGTGGTAAAGTGAGTGATTCACATGCATGACTCTAAGTTTATTCTTCAGCACCAAAAAAAAGAAAAAAAGAAAAAAGCGAACTCTCAGTCCCTCCCTCATGACCTAGAATATGATTTTAATCAATCTTCAGGTAATTTCTATGCACATTAAAATTTGGGAACATGCAACTGAAAAAAAATCACAAAATTATTTGTGATGGCCTTATGTGCCTTTTATTTTTCAATATTTTATTTTTATTACTTTTATTTTATTTCATGCATATGAATGTATTGCCTGCATGCATGTAAGTACACCCATGTCATGCAATGCCCACAGAGGTCAGAAGATAGCATCAGATACCCTGGAACTGGAGTTATGAATGGTTGTTAATCACCATGTGGGTGTTGGGAACCAAACCCAAATCCCCTGCAAGAGCAACCAGTGCTCTTAACTGCTGGGCCTTCTCTCCAGTCCTCCATATGTGTCTTTTCTAATGCTTCCTTTGCCCACACAGGCCCTGACAAGCTAATTTCATACTTCTTCAGGCTCAGAGAAAAAGGTGTGAAGGAGACAGCTCCCCAACAGCACTCAGCTGGTCTGACTATCTCCTGGCCCTGAGGGGAATCTTTTGCGCAAAACTAATACTGTGTAGAACATCAGTGAGTTTCTCAGAGCATCCAGAATCTGACAGCAAACAGGGTTCCCAGCTGGAGCTCAGAGAAGACAACACTTGATAACTCTCTTGTCCCTAGAACTTTCCATTCATTTTCAGGATCTACATATTGGTCCAACTTGGCCCTCAAGAGAAAAGTAACATTAAAACTGGCACCATCGAACAAGAGTGAGCTCAAGAGAACTAAGAATACAGTTGCCCTGTGGTATGTGCAGAGACTGATTCCAGGTCCTCTGAAGACATTAAAATGCTCAGATGCTCAAGTTTCTTGTATCAGTGGTATGGTGCTTACACAGAACCTGCAAACAGCCTCCCATCTCCTTCAAATTATCTAAAGCTCACTTACGATACCTAATGCAATGTAAGTGCTGTGTGGATGGCTGTTCCACTATACTGCTTGGGAAATAATGACAGGAAGAAGTCTGTACACGGTCAGTGCTGACAATTCTTCCCCAAATATCACTGCTCCTCAGTTTGTTGACACTATAGATGTAGGAATATTTGGCTAGAAAGAGCCAGCTTGTATACCTTGATTGGCCCCAAAATGCAAAGAATAGAGACAATTATGATTAATACAAGTGTTATAATTAATATGACTTTGTTTCTAAATATAAAGATGACTATCAACATAAAGGGTAAAAAGTAATTTTATTTAATCCTATAGTTTTATAAAAGATTTATTTATTTTTATTTTATGTGATGTGCACAAGTGTTTACCTACATTAATGTATGTATGTGTACTACATGTATGCAGTGCCAAAGGGGGCCAGAAGAGGGCATTGAAACCCCTGGAACTGGAATTACAGATGACTGTGAGCTATCATGGGGGTGCTGGGAACTGAACCTGGGTCCTCTGCAAGAGCAGCCAGTACTCTTAATCACTGATCCATCTCTCCAACCCCTTAATCCAATTCTTGTAATGAGAGGTTGATCAAAGTTTTAAGGTTTCAGTTCTGCTAAAGGAATACGTTTTAGTGAGCTATTGCCTTGGATGGTGACTATTGTTAATAATGTATGGCATATTTCAAAACTGCTAAAAGAATAGATTTTTACATACTCATCTCACACACAAAATGGTAAGTTGGTGATGCAATAATGGATATATTCATCAGCTTTACTGAATCGTTCTATGACACATACATAGATCAAAACAATTTGTATCCCATAGAATTATGCAATTATTACATCATCTAAAAATAATAAAAATTTCAAAGTACAAAAAGTACATGCCTTCTAACATTCTTTAGCTGTCCTTGCTTTGACTTTTCTTAAAGTTTTTCATTTATTTGTTGGTTGGTGTCTTTGTTTCAGTTTTGAGACAAGGCCTCTGTATGTAGCCCAGGATGGCCTTGAATTCAGATCCTCCTACCTCTGCCTCCCAATTGGGATTGCAGAATGCACCACCACACTCAGCTGTGTTTACTCTTCTGTGTTTGAATCCTCAATTTACAATGAGCATAAATAACTTACTATACTATTCATATTTCTGTTTCATTGCTTTTTGTTTTATTGTGGCCATCAGAAAAAATATTTAGCTGATTCACTGGCACCTAACTGGTTCTTAAATACAGATATACTTCCATACTAACTGGTAAATAGGGGATGTTCTGAGACCTCCAGCAGCCCCTTCTTACCTCCTGCTTTGGCCACATACTCAGTCTTGAGACCTTCTTACGACCAATAACCAGAGGGTCAGCATCTGGCATAACAGGGGGCCTCCAGTACTACGTTGCAATGTTGTGTGTTCTGACAGGTGAGCAAATGTGAATTCTAGGTTAGCAAGTGAAGCGCTGAGGAAACAGCAGTAGAAGATAAAGGCATCTGGCCATAACAGTAAGCCACTAGCCATGGACTTTTCAATAAAATGTAAAACGTTCTTACTGCATCTGTGCTATCCCTGTCAGTTAACTGGCATAGGAAGGTGGGAAAAGTACTTTGAAAATCAAGGCGGGAGCAATGGATGGTGAGTGAAGAACAGTTGCTACCAGCACTTTTGCCAATCTTAGAAAGTAGGGCATTGCTCTTAAAATGTACAAATTGCTGGACTCCGATATTAACCTCACCCCTCAAAGGCTCAGGGATCACTGTGAAAGAGAGGGCAGAAAGATTGTAAGAGTCAGGGACAGTGCATGGCCATAAGGAAACAGCATTTTCCAGGCTTCTGGGAACTTGCTCATATGAACTTACAGCAGTGGTGACAGCATGCACAAGACCCATGCAATCAGACAAAAACCCAGCATGGAATTAGAGAAATGGGCATCAGGCCCCCAACCTTAGCTGAGGAGCTTTAGGTAGCCAATCACTACTGGGTGAAGGAGGGTTTAAGCGAATGACGCTAGATAGGCTGAATAAGCTCCAGTGGATGAACTCGCACCAAGGGACATCTGGGTACACAAATTTGAATCGATAGACATTAATATGTATGACAGAATGCATGAAATCCAGTGGGCAGGCTATGGGGGAGGGGTGCAGATGGGGGAAAGGGCTTAAATATGATTAAGATGTATTCTATGAAATGCACAAAAATTCAATAAAATATACATTAAAAAATAAATACTTCTAAAACATTTACAAATCTCCTTCAGAGATTCTTAATTAATAGGTCTGTGTTGGAGCCCAAGAACATCTTTCATAAGCTCTAAAAGTAATTCTGACACAGTGGGCCACAGGCTGTGCTTTGAGAAAGCATGTGGAATTCTTATGTTTTAATGAAGACCTAACTCAGGAAAGCGCTCCTTGTGTAGAGTATTTTTCGAAAGCTCTTCTACCACATCCTCATTCTCTGACTTTGTTGCCCGTGCATCACACACACACACACACACACACACACACACACATAACATCAGATTGTGTTGGAAGTATTTGTCAGCGTGTCTGACTCTGCTCAGGCATATCAGTATCTCTAGCATCTGACTTGGCATCTGGCAAGTGACAGAGAAGCACTGATTGACTACTTCATTCGTTAGTCACTTGGGAAGAAGAATTCCAGACAGTGTTTACTGAGCATCTCAATCACCTGTATAAAATGTTTCTTAAGACCTAGGATAGCAGACACTTTGTTTCTCTTCAGCCTCGGGTCCTAATGTCCAGCTCCCAGACTCTGTAGTACCCAGAAGTCTTCTCATGTAGGGCAACTTGCCTATCTGTACCTCTATGAAAAAACTATAGTCTTCTTGGATCATCATATGAATGCAAAAGTCTGTATCACCACTGTCATCTGGGACTCTGTCTAGTGTGGATTGTTAAAAACAAATTGCCATTTGACCACCTCCCAATAAATATCTTAATTCTGATGAAAATTAGAATACGTACTACAAATGTTCACTTGTTTAATGTGCATATTGAAGATCTGCACTAACTTCTTCAACGTGCTTTAATACACTGTCTCAGAGGAGTATTTCGAATACTTTTGATGATGGGAAAGAAAAAGAGTTTGAGTTAGGTATCGTCACTGCCACTTCTCACTTTGTTCTAACTATGGTAACTAATTTTCCAGAAAGCAAGAGCAAACAGTAGCTATTTCCTTTGAAATGTTTGATGAACTTCTTTATACATTACCTAGCCTGACACTGAATCAGGTGTGAAACACTCTGACATTTTACTATCAAAGTACTGCACAGCCAGGAATGATAGTACCATGCCTGTTGTCCCAACTATTTTTGAGGCTGAGGCAGGAGGATCACTTTTGCCCAGAAGTTCGGGACTAGCCTGGACAATGTAAGACCTACCTCGGGAGAAACAAAAAAACCTTTACAATATTTTTTAAGGTCAAATAAGCCAGTCTTGTTAGACATTCCATGTACTATTCCACCGTCACTTCATTTGATAAAGCCCTCAGGTGGCCATGAAGCTAGAAGAAGGCCTGATACCACGGAGGCATATACCCTGAAGCTTCAGAAAGATGAAAGAAATTACTTCTCAGGTGCTTTTCCAAGTATCTTCATTCTTTGAACCTATCTTTTATCATAAAGATGATTTCACAAAGACCAGATGCCTAAATAAGGTCTCTACTGCAGACATGGAAAGCTGTTCATGTCCACTTTTCAGAAAAGAGTTTACTGGGGCTTTAACATCACGCTCTCACTGCATTAGGAGCTGTCAACCTGGGGAAAGTTCTGCTGGAGAATCAGTACACAAAGTTTTCCAAGTGCCCCTTTCCACAACAATGAACAGAGTATACAAACTCAGCATTCCACTTACTATCATGTCCAAGTTTTATGTAAGGTTTAGAAGTAGCTCACCCTTGTCAGATGTTAGTATAAATGTAAGCATTAATCTACGCAAGAGTCCTTGATTGAGAAATGCATTGTTGGTCAAATTAACTCTAAAGTGGCAGCTTTTATTTGGAGGAAAATAACATACTTAACCCCACGGAAAATTTGGGAGGTGGTGGATAAGTTTAGGACCTTGACCAAGGCAATGATATCAAGGGCATATGCACACGTCCAAACAACAAAATACAATTTTTGTGTGTCATTTATTTCTTTGTATGAAGCTTTTTAAGGCATAATAGTGGGCAAGATTAAGAAAACTATATTAGGACCTATGCTAATCAACTTTACATTACTATAACCAAGAGCTTACTATAAATTATTCTAAGAAATCAACTTGTAAAGAGAAAAGGCATATTTTGGCTCATAAAACCTTATATGGAGGTTTTAGTCCATAATCAGTCAGCCCCATTGCTCTGGGCTTCTGGTGACACATCATGGAGGGAACACGTGACAAAAGCTTTTCATCTCATAACCAGAATGTGAAAGATAAAGGAAAGCAAAGGGCCAGTATCCCACAATGCCTATCAAAGCTTTGCTTCCAAATGACCTAAAGACCTCCCACTGGGCCCTACGTCTTAATGGTCACACCACTGCCCAAGTGTTCTACGCTGGGGACCAAGCCTTTAACACACAGGCCTTTGGGAGACACTTAAGATCTGACTGTAGCAATACCTATGGTAGGTATCTAAGGAGAATCTTTGGCCGTGGCCTTAGCCTTTGCAGTGCTTGAGAATGATAAGGGGTACCCTACTTCTTCGCAGGGAAAGCTCCACAAGGACCTCACCACAGGAAGGGAAAAGCCTAGTACATACAACACAGGGCATGTGTTCATAGGAAGCAGAAGGATACAGATTTGCTCTTCTTCCTTCGTGAAGACTCTTTGCGGAGCTGCACCCAGAGCAGCAATAAATAAATAAATGTTTACAATGAGGTGACAGCTGGCCTCTGCAGCAGAAACGCAATCGCAGATGGAAAGTTCCGTTATGGGTACTCTAAGAACAGAATTAGAGTCTGTTTCCAGTTAGAAATCTCATATAAAGCTACGCTCCATCTGTGTTTACTATATGCAGCTGCGCCTTTCCAACTGCTTAATGAACTTTTTCTTCCCTGTGAACACTGCCCAAACACAGCCACCTGAAGCTCAGAGCGGGAGTAAAACACCTGCACAGGACAACATGGGACCTTGTGCGTGTGCTCTTCCTCCACTACCTGAGAGCTGCCGGGCTCGTCACATTCACAGCCCAAGATAGTCATCAAATCACAGAGAGAAAATCTAAACTGTGAAGTGAGAAATTGATATAAAAAAATAAAAGTAACTTTTGCCAGCTATTCTGGTTGTATCTCATTATTTTTATGTATTCCATGTATTAAAATTTAGGCGGTAGTCTAAATATACCTAAATTTCACATATAATGAGATCAGTTCAATTTGGCATTTAACAATCACTATAAAGATTTCATTTTATATTTGATTCAGTTATATAGCCGTATATTTTTCAAACTGATCTCATTATTGGTGGAGCAGATTTTCACAAATATGTAACACTGTGATAACATCAGTCAAATCTGAACATGGAAAATTCTTTGCATGCAGTTACTTTACTGTCGTTCATTTTTAATTCATCCCCACAAAATTAATGGTATTGGCATGAAGTTCTCCTATCTAATAGACTAGTAATAATGTTATTTGAAAATGAGCTCAGTTTTCAGGTAGGTTCTATAAAAGTGTGAAGCACATTTTAGAAATTCTCCTTTTGGTTTGCATCACTTCAAGTTTTTCTCTACTACCATTTATGATGCAATAAATGTCAAAGTCAAATTTAATTTCTCCTTTGAATTAAACAATTAATCCAATGAGGACTGTCCACAAATGAAAATTCACATTCTAAAACTGGGGACTCCAGCTGAAAAAACCCTCAGAATTCTAAAATATGTATTTTTCAAATGGTTAAACAACTAAGGCTAGTTTATTATATAAAATGTATATTTATTTTTAATGAAATTACCTTCCATTCAAATGCATTATTTTTATTAAAACATTACTTCCATCAATACTGATTTAACCAAATTCCTGCTCACAGAGTAGACATAATTTTTTCCTCCTAGATAATCAAATTTATTAAAGTTTAGAAATATGAATTTTGATGATAATAATAATCTCAACCTTATAATGAGACAAACTTCCCCAAACCATGTTTTATTTGAATAATTAGCACTGTTAAATTAAGTTTCCCTACTAAACTGAAAAACAATCAAAGAACAACAGCTCCAAAATGAAAAACAGGGACGCTGACAGTGAACCAACAAAATGTCCGTACTTAGTAATATTCAAAATGTGTGCTGGGGTGGCAAGATGGCTGACACTTGCCACACAAGCCTGATAACTTGAGTTTGATCTGAAGAAATCACAGTGGAAGGAGAGAAGCAACTCCTGAAAGTTGTCCTCTGACCTCCATACACACGCATTGTGGCACACATGTGCGTGCACACCCACAGACATAATAATATAAAACTATAAATTTTAATGTGTGCTTATGAGTGATATTCTTTAATGAAAAACCCACTTTCAAGATGTTGCCCATGAGCATTACGTTTGGTTATGCTCTTCTCCAAGGGTTTGGTGGATGATTTTTCAGAGTACATCAGAGTTGCTCTTTGCTTATCAAAGTTTAACTATAGGATTGCTAGACAATGCAGTTTTCTTTGTCACCTCAGTTGTATAGGAAAAAAATATGGTTCACCTTTCCATTTCCTCTTTTCACAAAACAGACTACCCAACACCAAAAACAACAAGAATATTTACTTTGACATAAGCCCCCTGTGTCATTGTTCTGCTGGCCCTGACATAAATAAGCCAACACTTAGGGATCCCAGCAGCAGCTATCAGTTGATGACAGGGTTGCTGTTCTGAGTTACCCAGGATTCTATGTCCCAGTCCACATCATCTCTCGGCTCCTTACTTTTACCCTCCATCTTATCATTACAAGTTCTGGCTCCCATGAAGGAACACAGGTACTTCCATGTAGAAATCTTTATATTACAGAAAGATATGAATTCATCTTCCAATGCATACACCATAGTATATTTTCCTGCATAGTTCATATCCTTGAAAACACTGGTTCCTTTCCAAATGAGTAACTCCAATATGGAATTTTTTTAATTAAAATGTTTAACTTCTGTTTTCAAGCCATGTACCTATTACAAGTTCAGATTGTCTTCATTCTCTTAGAAGATACTTGGACTTGTTCAGCTTGGTAATAGCAAATCAACCCATGCCTGTGGTGGCCTACATCCTGCTAGTGATGCCCATCACTGGTCTCGCCAGTTTTCTCTTCCATTAGCCTACATGGCATCTATAAACACAGAACACAATTCTCTTATTCTTCTTGGTAACCTCATTCAACCTTTCAACTTGACTCTATGTCACTCATTTTTATGTGGGTGCTGGGGACCTGAATTCAAGTCCTCATGCTTGCATGACAGGCATTTTGCTGACTGAACTGTCTTCCCAGCCTTGACATGGATTCTTAGATGAGTGAAATTCTTTCATGAACTATGCCTAGTAAGAGGGTATAAGACACGGATCCAGCTGTGCCTGGTTTTGAGAGGGACTCCATACCCCACAGGCAGATCCACAAACAAGACACAAATGTCATAGCACTACGTGTTAGATTTCTGTTACTGTAACAAAATACATGAGAGGAATCAACTTTAAAAAGAGGAAAGAGATGGCTCAGCAGTTAAGAGTGCTGGCTGCTTTTGCAGAAGACCCAGGCTTGGTTCTCAGCACCAGTATAGTGGCTAACAACCATGCATAACTCCAGTTCCGGGGATCTGATTCTCTCTTCTGGCTTCCATAGGCATTGCACACGTGTGGTGTGCTTGCATACATACAAGCAAAACACCCATACATATAAAAAGAAAGAAAGAATGGAAGGAAGGAAGGAAGGAAGGAAGGAAGGAAGGAAGGAAAAGGAAGGAAGGAAACAAGGGATTTTCTTAGAAATGAAAAAAGAGGAAAGGTTTATTTTGTTTGTGGATATCTTTCATGAGCTTTACTGTGGAAGGCTGGATCCGTGGCGTGGGGATAACTGCACGGAAACAAGTTTTAGCAGGCAGCACTAGCCCAGAAGCCACGAGAAGCAAAGATACTTTGGAAGGACATCAAACACACATTTAGTATGTAACGTTATCTATTAATTGAAATGAACTTTTAAAAAAGAAAAGAACTTGTAAGAAAGTTGAAGTGGGTTATCTTTGTGTGCTTTTCCAAAAAAAAAAAAAGCAAAATTTAAGAATTATTATTTTAAAGTAAGCTCTGAGAACTTCATTCCAAAAACACATACAAATGATAAATGTTTTCAAGATAAACAATGCTCTTTGTTTCTTCTGACCTTGGTGTCTGTCCATTGCAACAGGGCAATCCTGTTAAGATTTATATCATTAGTACAAGTTCTGCATTACACGTAGATCATACACCACACATACACCAGAACATAGACCAGAGCTGGCCATTTAAAGTGGCTTTTTCTTATCTTTCTTTTTTGAAGCAGAAAAGAGACTGCTGCTAGTTGGTTTATTTAAAGAAACCATCACCGTGTTCCCATTGGTATTCTAGTAAGCTGAAACCCTGGTCTACTCCAGAACAGCAGCTTCATCATGCTCTGGGGCTCATGTTCAACAGACACCACCCGAGTCGATGGTTGACCTATGCAGAAAAAAGCTGCAAATCTAAGCTGGTTCCTTTTAGTCTTTCAACGGCATTCACCGGCTACATCTATGGGCATCCATGAGCCTAGTTAGAAAGTTCTAGAAGATAAACTGACTGCCTGTGGATAGGCCTGCCCAGGCCTGTGTGTCAACTTCAGATCACCTAAACCCAAGTTGAAAACCAACTGATCTTCAAGGGACATTGCCAGTGATATAAAATTCCAGGTGTTCTCTGGCAGCAGAGAAACGGTAACAAGATTCAGCAAACTCATCAGTCCATGCCACTGTGTTCTGAGAAGGTGATCTTAATGACCATGATAGTCACAAGCAATGGTTTCTAAACTTAAGATGGGGACTGGAGATAGCTCAGGTGATAAAATGCCTTCCAGGCAATGATGACCTGAGTTCAACCTCCAGAACCCACATTTTAAAAAGAGGTGGGGGTGAGCTGGTTCAGCAAGTGAAAGTGCTTGTTGCTACTGAGCTTAACAACTTGAGTTTGAGTCCTGGGACCTATGTGGTAGAAGGAGAGAACAAATACCCATCTAAGTTATCTTATGACCTCCACACATGCACTACTGGCACACACACACACACACACACACACACACACACACACACACATACCATCGCCATCACCACCACCACCACCACCAAAAAGAAACTAACAATTTTTTTTTTAAGTCAGGTATGGTGGAATGCACTTATAATCCTGGGGAAGTGGAGACAGGCCGATCCCTAGGACTTGCTGACCAGCCAGTCTAGCCCAATCAGCAAGGTTCAGATCAAAAAGGGCCCAGGTCTCAAAAAAAAGGTTGGTGGCTCCTGAGGAACAACACCCAAGGTTGACCTCTGGCCTGTTTTGTGTGTACTTGCATGCACCCATGCAAACACACATACACACATGCACATGCACTAAAATAAATTAAATGAATAAATTTATGCTAAAAAGAATCAGTCAAACTAAATGTTTAATGGCTTGGAGGAGGACTCAGTGGTTAAGAAGACCCTCTGAGATGAACCTGTCTTCACAGAGCTAAACTCCTACTCTGGACTCACTATACCAAGACTTTACAGGGAAAGAACACTCTCATGTGAACACTCTCAGTACCACTCATCAGAGTAATTTGCTTCATGCCCAGAAAAATTCTGAAGAAGGCAGGCTACTCAGATGCATCAAGTTTCAGTCCATGGGATCATCTCTGCCAAAACCAAAGATTGGCTTGGATGCTGGATACTGGATGTTATGGTTTAGATAAACATTATCCAAAGACCCATGTGAAAGAGGCTTGGACACCAGCCTATGAAATGATTGGGGAGGGGTGGAACCTTTAGGAGGTACAGTCTAGTAGGAGGAAGTTAGGTCACTGTGACTGTGCCCTTGAAGGAGACATTGAGACTTCAGTCCCCTCACGACTCTCTTCACTTTCTGGCCACCAATACAAACAAACTTCTTTAACACATGCCGTCTACCACACACACTCCACCATGATGTTCTGCTTTCCCACAGGCCCAAAGGCAATGTGGTCAAGCAACCATGAATGGAAACTTCTGAAATCATGAACCAAAATAAATCTTTCCTCCTTAAAAGTTGACACCCCGGGGCTGGAGAGATGTCTCAGCAGTTAAGAACACTGGCTGGTCTTACAGAAGACCCAGGTTCAAATCCCAGCACCCACATGGCAGATAACAACTGTCCGTAACTCCAGTTCCAGGGCATCCGACAGCTTCTTCTGTCCTCTTCAGGCATTGCACAACATGAGTGCACTTACCTACATGCAGGCAATACACACATACACATAAAAATAATAAATTTTTTTTTAAAGTTGACGTCGCAGGTACTTTGTCACAGTAATGGAAAGCTGAATAACATACCAGGTTCTGATCCCATCTATGTCACCCCAATGAGGGCATTTAATATCTCATAGACTATGTCTTTCTGTGTCAAATACGTACTTTCCACTAGATCCGTGAGACAAAGGCACAGTGACAAATGTGAATGTATTTGTGGAAAAAGGAAAACACCAAAAAATTCTAACCTGATTCAGCCTTCCCTTGACCAAGCATTTTCAAGGTCTGCACAAACAGAGGAGGGTACTGACCCTCCCTCTGCTTCTAAAATAAAAGGTTCTCCATATGTAGATCTTGGTGTCAAATCTTTGTCACCTCTGCTGAAATAGGACTGTCCATGCTTGACCCAGACACATGGAAGAACATTCTCCTTTTTACATAACAGTGGGTGCAGAGCTGCCCCTAGAGTTATCTTAGAGAATACATTTCCCACCTGCAGGTCAGAAGGAGATTTCACGGCCCAGAGTAACCGAAGGAGGTCAGGAAGGAGCTACGGGGCTGGTGGTGCATCCAATACTTGTTAAAGGTCATATCCCACTTTCAGCTCAGAGCAAAGGCTGGCCCAATGTGCCCTAAGCTGCCATTTAATAAGAGTTCTGGCTTTTTAAAAATTTCTATTCAAAACATAAATTATGGCTACTTCTAGCCAAATCCAGGGTGAAGAAAGATTTTGGGGGGATGCATAATATTACATATCAAAACAACAATGAGGTGCACTCTTACACCTATTAAGACAGTCAGAGGCTAGAGAGATAGCTCAGTGGTTAAGAACATTGGCTGCTCTTGCAGAGGATGGAATCCAGCACCCATATGGTGGCTAACAACCATCCATAGCTCCAGTTCCAGGGGACCCAACACCCTCTTCTGACCTCCAAGGGCACTGCATGACATGGGGTACTTACATACATGCAGGTAATACACTCATACACATAAAATAAAAATAATTTTTATTTTACAAAGAGGAGGGTCAACACAGAGGAAACATTTCCTCCATGCTTCCAAGTGAAGCCAGCCACAGTCGAGTAGAACCTTTGACTTATCTTGACATAGATGGAACTGGTATAAGAAAGGAGCCAGGGACTCCTACCAAGGCCATGTGATACCTAAGGATCAGATCCTCAATCAACCTTAAATGTAAAAATAAATTGATTTATTTGGGCCAACTGCATGGTCTTAAGCACCCAAAAGAAAAGTATAACCAAAGATTAAAGGGATCAATATAATTCTTTAAGAGTCCATATGTACAGCTAAGGCTCCATAGCAAG
>NW_008341172.1:292907-293393 GCF_000622305.1 Nannospalax galili | reverse complement strand
GCAGACGGACAAGCACTGGGGAATGGCTGGGGTGCCGACAACACAGTGGACAGTAACAGGGATGACAGAGTACATGGGCTCCAGTTGGGGAGGGGACTATGGGAGGGTGCCATTTGGGATGTGGGTATATAGATGAGTAAGATTGTTTGGGATGTTCTGTATGAAATAGACACAAAAAAATCAACAAATAAAAAATGAGTTATATTTGAGGAAGAAGCATAAAAATTTGCTTCATATTAATTAGTAGAAATGAAAAATATTACCATTGAAATCTACCTGATGAGCTTATATCCATGCTTAAGTGCCAAGGATCTCAGAATGTAACCAACTATGGCTAGTAATAATCAGATACATGGAGATTAGAGACACGTGTGCAAATATCTAAGTGTTAGTTGCATTAAAAATGAGTTTTTCTATATGAAACAGTATATTTTAAAATGAAATGGAGATCTTTTTTAAAGGTTAAAACCTCATTCAATTTTATCT
>NW_008341172.1:286901-292704 GCF_000622305.1 Nannospalax galili | reverse complement strand
CTATAATGAAATCCTTCTTCTAAACATGTGATTATTAAATAAATATTTTTAATTAAATTAAATTTTTAAAAAGTTCTAAAAGTGGGGATGGGGGTGGGGTCTGAATTTGATCAAAATACATTGTATGAAATTCTCAAAGTATCAACAAAAGTATTTTTAAAAGTTAAAAAGAAATGGAGTCTGTCTTAAAAAGAAGGCTTTGCTAAGGATAGAGAAAAATTAGAATTTTTGTGCCATGTTGATAGGAATTTTAAATGGTACTGCTGCCATGATGAAGCGTGTAGAAGTTCCTCAAGGGATTAAACATAAAACCACAAGTGATCCAGCGAGGGCACTTCTGGGTCTATCCACACAGAGATGGAAAGCAGAGCTGGTTACATGCCTGTGTCCACAGTACAGCAGCCAAAAGGTGGAACCCCACAGTCCACAGACAGGAGAGGGAGTAAACAAAGTGTGGGGAGTGCCTATGATGGAAAAGCAATCAGGACCCAGCATCCACATAGCAGCTAACAAGCTACGACACAGACAAACAGGGAGGACATTATTCTCACGAAATACATCAATCACAAAAGGATAAATAATGTCTGATTTATCTCTAAGTAGATAAATTCATAAGGCAAAGAGCAGGATGAGGTTTGACAAGGACCGGCAGGGTAGGAGGTGTTTAATGAGTGTGCTTTCAATTTGGGAAGATGAAGTCTGTTCCGGAGATGGATGATGTCAATGGATGTGCAACAGCACAAATGTACTTAATGCCTGAACTGTGTCCTGAAAGACAGTGAAAATGGCCGGGCATGGTGGCTCATACCTGTAATCTCAGTGCTTATGAGGTTCAGCTGAAGCAGCAGGATTACCAGGCATTCAAGGCCAGCCTCAGCTACAACAGTGAGTTTCAGGTTAGTCTTAGCTAAAGAGTGAAACCCTTTGGGGAGAAACTGACATATACTTTTATTAAAACAGTCGCCATGTGTGCCCTGTAATTGGTTAGTAGCCTAGGTCAAAATCCTGACCTGATAACTACTTAGCATATGATTTTAGGCAAGTTACTAAGTCTTTCTGTGGCTGAGAGTTTTCATAATTGCTAAATGAGAGAGTGCATGGCAAAGCACTCCAAACAGGACCAGGCACATGGTAAGCTCTCAATAGAAATCTGATGTTACTAAAGATCTGAGCCAGGTGCTACACCAGGAGAGGGAGCATTTCTTCTGAGGTTTGCATCTGGAAGAGGCAGGGCTAGAAGTCAAGGACCAGTAGGTGATTCGCTAGGTGAAGAGGAAGGAAGGCAGGAGCAAAAGGCCACTCTGACAACAGCAAGTGGGAGCATGTACTATGAATTCTTGAAGCTTCCTTCTAAAAGAGTCACAAGGAAATGAAAAAGAAAGCAACTTTGTTCAGTTTTTAAAGTCCAGTATGTAATTCCTATAAAGTCTGACCTTTTGTATGACATTTCAGACTCACTTGTTAAATTTCTCTTTTACAGTCTTCTTGGTTTAGAAGTTCACACCTGATCAAACACCTGTAAAGGAGCTAGTATAAAAAAAATGAAAATCCTGAACTGTGAGGCAGATCCCTAGCAGACCTCCAGGGCATAGACTCATTGTGGCAGGCCTAGAACCTCTGAAATCTAATTGGCATCTGCTGTGGATGTTTGTCCTTGGGAGAGAACCTATGACCTTAAGGGACTCAGAGATAAGGATCTTATAAGCCTCATCCCACCCCCTGCTGTCCTCAGATTGGAGGTTAGACTCTTGGGCTTCTTGCTTTGCAGGTCTTATTGAGTGAGACTCTATGTGTTTGAAACTCTGGACTAAGACACTCTCATCCAAAAACCCTATAGGCAGATCTCATTATAAGTCTGCATCTGAAATCCATAATGATCCAACAACTGAAAGTTCTGGAATGCCTCAAAACACCAAAAGCAGCAAATCCATACTTGGCCTCACATGACAGGTCTCAGTCAAAATACAGGCACAGTAAAATACATCATATGACATTCAATGTATTATGAAAGGCGCATCTGAAACACACATGGAATCAGGTTCAGACTTCAGTCCCACCCACTCCCAAATATCTCATTACTAAATGCAAGTATTTCAAATTATGGAACACTTCCAGTCCCAAGCTTTTCAGATAAGGAATAGTCAATGTGTGTTTCTCTTTTCTTAGGGGAAAAGCATGCTGAGAAGTCGAGCAGCTTGGGCTGGGGGCTCAGATCCACATCTTCTGACTCTGCGTTTAGGCTGCCTCCGCTGAGAAGTACCTTACGCCCAGCACCCCAAGATGCTTTGTAGAGCCCTGGAATGCTGTACATGAGAGAAGTCCTGTAGTCTCCAACTGTTGCACAGAAAACTTGCTACATACAGAACCCTAGACGCACCCAGACATTGTCTGTCAATTAATTGCATAAGTCACAGGTTGCTAGGAACCTATCCAATATCCTCTCCAGTTTTCCGTCCTTACAGATAACTGGATAATGTGCTCTGCTGAGAAACTATGTCCTCCAGGCTCCTCTGCAGATAGGGTGGCCAACAAAATAAGCATAAAAGGATAGAAATCTTTTAATGGACAGCTGTCTGATCTTCAATGAGGTTTTCTTGTTCAAACTGCAGGAAAAGCAGATGCAGCACCAGGAGCCCCAGCAGCTATTTTGGACCCCCCAAAAAGGCCAGAAAATTTCCAAGATTTTGGCTCCAAACTAAATCCGATTTAATCTGCCATAGTTTGGACTCTGATGTTAGAAGCTGAATATACTCCCCAGCTGATACACTGACCAGAGTACTGGATGCATTGGGTTAGCCCACTGTGTTTATACCACGTGGTTAGTAAGAATCACATTTACTTGAAAGAATAACTAAATAAATATAGCCATTTGTCATGGCTTTTTTTCCCCCTTAACAGGAAATAACAAAAGCACAAATGCCATTATGAAAAAGTCTGTGAATGTTTCTTCTTTTTACACTCGGGGGGCGGGGGGTTGTTTTAGCTTTTTTCAAACAATATTTTATTATTTTTATTTTTTCTTCTTTTTACACTCGGGGGCGGGGGGTTGTTTTAGCTTTTTTCAAACAATATTTTATTATTTTTATTTTATGTGTATAAGTGTATTGCCTGCATGTGTGTAAGTGCACCCATGTCATGAAGTGCCCACAGAGGTCAAAAAGTGGTATCAGATCCTGTGGAACTGAAATTACAGGTGGTTGTTAGCTGCCATGTGGATGCTGAGAATCGAACCTGGGTCCTCTGCCAGAGCAGCCAGAGCTCTTAACCACTGAGCCATCTTTCTAGCCCCTTGTTTTAGCTTTTGATGAGGTGAAAAGCCAGTCTCATCTGCTCTTGGATGATTCTCAGAGGGCAGTCTCTAGACTCACAATGAGGTGCTCCCTCCTCTCCTCTCACATTCCTCCCACTGCTGCTGCAGACTGTAAGCATCAGCAAGGACTGAAGAAAAATGGAGGCTTGTTCTGAGCTGAAGCCGCCAGGCTTCCCAGGGAAAAGCAGCATTCTTCACAAAAGACTCTTCAAAGAGCAGGATGTATAGCTAAATCTTGGGCTGCATTCTTGAGTTATGTCCACCCACACATGGGAAAAAAACACTCCCTCCAGCTTCACACATAGACAAGCAAGTTGAATGCTTAGGAGGAAGGGGAGAGGAAGTGGAGGGGAAGGGAGGGAGGAAAACCAGTGGGCTGCAGCAAAAAGAGCAAACATCCACACTGTGCGACCCGGAAAACAGAGGCTTCATTTGCCCCCATGTTCCAGAACAGTTGTGAAACAATCAAAAGAGGGCCACCGTGCCTCAGGGAAAAGATGAGTTTGAAAACAGTTGAATAGACAGTAACACCCGTCTAGCCACAGAACTGACCACGCTAAGTAATTCAGTCCTAACAGGCCATGAAAATGTGCAGTGTCTTATAGACTCACATTTCTTGCCTGTTGTAGTGGTTTATTAACTATAACGGACCCCTTAGATCACAATTTGTCTCGCTGTTGCCTTCATTGTTCAGGGTAAGTCCTGAACAATTCCAAGTTCAGGTAGATAAGAAGCCTATTAGACAATGATCAAAGGTGTTTAAAAAGAGAGCTGTTGACTGAGTAATAGAAATTCATAGCTACCAAGGTGTGGCTCAAGTGTGAGGCATATCAGACTCACATCAAGTAGTACTGTAATTGGGAGAACTAGTTTGTTCTGCCCACTCAAGTTCTAGTAATAGCCATGAGTGTTTTCTCTGACCCACGTTAACGACCAATTTGCAATCTCGTTTACATTAATTTTGTTTTCAGTGCTGGGGATAGAACCCAAGCCCTTTCACCTGCTAAGCAAGTATTCTACCACAGAGCCACACCCACCTCCTCCCTAGACCTACAAAACTATTAAAATTGAATCCTCTTCTTGTCAAATAGGACAAAGATTAACTTTAGGTCCATTATCTCCAACTGAAAATAGCAAAACATCTACATGATGTTTTCCTGGGTTCCTGACAAAGTTGCCAAAGTTCTCATACTACAGATTGGGCTTTTTTATAAAGTTAGTCCCTTTTAACAAATGATAATGTCTTAATACTGCTAGTATGGCACCGGTATGTCAGTAGGACCCTTACTCGTGAAACTCACCTTTCCTACCAAGCACTCCTGGGTTATGCCCACCCACATGTGGGAAAAACACTCCTACCAGCTTCACACTTGTAGACCGGCACACTGAATGCTTATCAAGGCGGGAGGAGAAAGTAGGGAGGTAGAGAAGGGAAGAGGAAGTAGAGGGAAGGGAGGGAGGAAGCCAGTGCTCTCCTTCTTTAAATGTTACTAAAATAAAGGGATTTGTGAATGGTGAACATACATATACAGTCTAAAACCTATAAGAGAGGAGAAAACACTAGTAGAATTTTGCAACTAAGCATAGCCAAGAAAGCCAAATCTTAAAGACACCAGAGAAAAGGTTGAGAAGCAACTTGAATTCCCCATAGAACCTCCCTAACTCACCTGGAAAGCTTTCAAAGAAGCTCTGTGTCCTATTCCCAGAGAGTATCATTTAATCGGCTCAGACTTCGGAATGTTTAAATACCTCCCCAGTGGCTCTAATATTCAGACAAGCTTGAGAACCACAGTCTTGATTTGAAAGGCAGACTAGAACTAATGACAAGATACAAGTTAGAAGAAACAGCTTTTGCAAGGAAAGAACTAGAAAACAAATACTCACCCATATCCTGAGGCATAAGGAAATGTATTAGATCTATGTAGCAAGAACAGATTTACACCAATAAAACATTTTGGAGGATAAAAAGGATGATTTGAATAATAAATAAGAAACATTAGAGAAATCTTCCGGGATAAAGAAGTTTCCTTGATTCCAAAACAACCAGAGAGGAAAAAAATAGCAAAAATGTAGGAAACATAAAAGAGTTGACTAGGAAATTCAACATTCAAATAGTAAGATTCCAGAAAGAAAAGAAGACCATGAAACTGTCCAAGAAAGTTCCCCAGACTGAAGGATGCAAGAGACCCGCCAGTGTCCAGTACATCAGATGAAGCATTCACATAAAGCCTGCATTCTAAAGCTTCAGGATATCAGGGGCTGATAGAAGGGCTCACCAGCTGTGAGAGAAAAAAACACAGACCGCATTCAAAGCACTGTATCTGGATTTCTCAATAGCAGCCTGAAGCTAGAAACAATGATGCAATGAAATTATTTAAGAAGAAATGGTTTCTAACTTACAATTATATACTCAAACTACTACCCAAATCAAATTGTGCGATACAGTCATTTTCAAAAATAGAAGGTCTTAAAATATTAACTCTCCATCATTTC
>NW_008341172.1:155112-286746 GCF_000622305.1 Nannospalax galili | reverse complement strand
AGGGAGGGCAAAGGCTATCCAACAGAGGCTGTTCAACATAGGAGACAGCGTATCTCCAGATGAAAGGGAAGGAGAAATCCTAGGACACCAGCGGTGCTTCAGGTGGAGTAGAAAAAAGTTAAGACTGGCCAGGCTTTCTGCTTCCTATGCCTGCTTGAAGATGTGAGCACTCGGCTTTCCGTTCCCTCCAGCTTCCTCCTGCCTCCTTGCCTCCCTGCCCTAATGGACTCTTATCCCTCTGGAACCATTTGATTGATATTTTGATTTTGTAATCAAAATCATCAGTGCTGAGAACTTCGCAGAAATGAACAGCATGGAATGACAGGAGGCTTGGGAAAGATCCTTGTACCATGACTTAAATATCACAGTTCCCAAGTACTCATAAACTGAGCAGCTCTTCGTGTCGAGGGCTAACTTCTCAATCATCTTGGTCTAACTTGGAAGCCTCGGAATAAAGATAGTGAATCCCATCAGCTTTTCCTCTCCTGTCATTCCAGAAACAGCCAGAGTTTTACATGGACATACCACTTAAAGAAAAATGTAGGAATTCAAACTGAACTCTTAAGAGGAATGTGTGCTCAGGCACTAATTTGCAAATACCTCCACTTTCTTTTAAAGGACCATTGAAATGTACATATTGACACATGGCATTGCCATTTTGGTAAGAACCCTCATATAATATGCATAGACCTTAGACATCAGCCATGCAGTATAGGAGTTGATAATGCTGTCTATGTTTAAAAATAATAATGATTATTACATAAACCCAAAAACTGAAGTTAGAAAACTTTCTTTAGCCTCTACCTTAAAATTAAGAAACAGATGACCGACCATTTGTAGCTGTGTATTCTTATTGTCACAAGTAAATGCAGCCACAGGAGTCTATTTTATACTAAAAGTCTCCATCTGCTAAATGCAACCTTTCTATGCCTGTAGAAAAATGAATAAAATCAGGACCTGCTTCTGAAAAAGAGACTGGATGGAAGTGATTTGAAGGATTTTCTCCAAGTAGATAAAATTCTCAGAATATCTAATACATATGTAGAAATGAGTTAGACAATTAGTATATAGCTTGGTTTTGAACTAATGATATTTTTAATAACCATTTTTAAAAATCAAGACAACCAATAAAAAGAAAGAGTTTAGGAAGAACTAAAAGTTATAATAATGTCCTACTTTGTTCTCAGCCATGACTAGGCTCTTCCAAAAGTGCAATAATTGAAACACTGAATTCTTCTTACTTGAACAAAAATTGTAATATAACCATGTTGTGGGAATAGGACCAACAAGAACACAGTAAGTGTGTATGTGTGTGTGTGTGTGCGTGTGTGTGTGTGTGTGTGCTGTGTGTAGATGTATGGTTGTGTGTGAATATGTGTATAAGTGTGTGTTAGAGGTGAAAAGTGGAAGAGATCTAATTCTTCTCTGAATTCATTTTTTAAAATTGAAGTATGAAAAACACAAAGACCACATACATGTTATTTAAACTTATGAATGTAACTAACAGATGAATCAGTAAAATAAATGAAAATATTTACCTCTGATGAAGACAGAATGGGAATAAAGGTATGGATTGCTGTTCTCATCAAAAGTTTTGTAGAACTTTATGACTCTTTAAATCATATGAACATATAATGAATATTAAAAATAAATATCATTAGATAACAATATTAAATATATAGCATGTTAATTACAAATGGCTTGTCCTAACCTCTGCATGATAATTGAGACACTATTGTGTTACCCCAATAGTTGGCATTTTTTCAGTGATATGGCTTCTCAGGTTTGTACTTCCTTAATTTAAAAAAAGTTATGTGAATGCTGACAATCGTTAAAGTGATTAAGCAGCTTCTAAAAGGTAACCTTTCGGTTTCCCAACCTTGTGGAATAGTAGGGAAGTCCATCTTAAAGCTCTAACTTGTTACAAATTGACTCAAGAAGTTCAGCATTCAAATATTTGGAAATACAAAAGAAACAAAGGTCTCTCAAAATAATTGGGTGATCTCCTTTGCGCCGAGTCACAGTGAGGATCTCCCACCCTCACCGGTAATGCTCTGTATTTGTTTTTCCATATTTCCTTTATGCTCATGGTCCAGTCCATCATCCTGGATAAGAGCTCAAGAGAAATGGCCAGGCTATGGATCACTCTGGTTCCAATCATCTCTAACTAGACAGATGCCCTTTGTTATGCAGTTAGCACACGTAGAAGCCTCACCATCATCAGTTATAATCACCCTTCACATTGGCTCTGATCACTTTAAAGATGGCCTTGCCTAGTGACACTTCTCCTTCCTAGTATCTGCCTTAGATAACTATCCACATACAGGACAATCTACTAACTGCTTAGTTATCATCACCCCAAACCTAATGTCCCCTTACATCCCTAATCTAAGGTTCCAATGGGCTTGCTCTGGACAGGGACATAGTAAGGAGCAACAGGAACCCCAGGAGGTTCCAAGGGCACCCCAGGCTTTGATCCCCCTAATGAGAAATTGAGAACTCGTTCATAAAGAAAGGCAGGGATCTTTTGTCAGCCCATGCTTTAAATGAAAGTCCTGGGAAAATTGTCCAGGAAAGAACATGTGCTATAGTTTGGATCTAATTGGAAGTATTAAAGCCTTGTTCTTCAGCATGGTATTATTGGAAGCATTTAAGAGGCAGGACCTAGTAAGAAATCACTGCGGATGTGCTCTAGAAGAGGACTATGGGACTCTCAACCCCTCTCTAAGCTTTTACTTCCTGACCATTAGATGAGTGGTTTTGGTCTGCTACTCACTCCTGCTATGATCTCTCCACAGGCTAAAACTCAGACATGAACTGGAATCTCAAAAGCTACAATAAACCTTGTCTTTATGCATCTGATCATCTCAAATATTTGTCGTAGTAACAGCTGACTAATATACCAAGAAGTATATCCTTTGTTGGTGTTGTTTAATCTATTGCTTAAAAGGCAAAGACATTTGTACCTACTCCAAAGCTTATCATGTATTCAGTATCTTGAAGAATCTATTCTGCCATGATGGAGTTAACAGTCAAGTCCTACTTGGTCTAAAATTCTAAGCTGGGTATACATCTCAGCACCACATAACAAGAAAATTAGCAAATACCTTGATGGTGATAAAGAACAGGAGACCCAGAAAGTCTCATATTCTGATAACACAAGAAACAAAACATGGGGCTGGAGAGATGGCTCAGTGGTTAAGAACACTTGCTGTTCTTCCAGAGGATCCAGGTTCGAGTCCCAGCACCCACACGTCAGCTAACAACTCTCCATAACTCCAGTCCCAGGGGATCCAGCTCCCTCTTCTGGCCTCCACAGGCTTTGCTTGACACTGATGCACTTACATACATGCAGGCAATACACTCATACACATAAAATAAAAATAATAAATTAGCCGGGCGTGGTGGCATATGAAGGAGACCCTGTCTCAAAAAGACCAAAATAATAAAATAATAATAATAATAATATAATAAATTAAATATTTTAAAACACACGTAAAAGAAACACAAAGCTCAAGAACATTGAAAATATATTGAGAAAAGGTTGCAGATAAGTAGGATGTTGGCCATATCTTTTTAAGTTAAACCTTGATAGGCAGAATATTAAAAAAAAAAAATCAAGTGTTTGGTGGAGCATGTTATCAGAATTTAATGTTTAAAAGGATTTGATATTTTAGAAAAATCAAGGAATTCTATAGTTCAGAGGAGCTGGGGGCGGGGGTAACTTGCCCTTTTATGATATCCCTAACAGGTGGCCATCTCACCATGAGTTTTCTACTTCATAAGTCTGTTCTAGGATAGAATGATCTTGGTATTTGGGAGATCTATTTTTATATCCCAAGGTGAGAACTCCTTGCTTCTTATCTTTAAAACATTGATTTTGAAGGGTCTCCCTAAAAGCAGACTGTATGAGGGAGCTCTATATTTCTCTTGGCTTACTTATCTCCATATCAATTGCACACATTACCAAATATTCCAGGTGGAAAGGGACATGAAATTCCTTCTAGAACACTCACCCACATAGCCAATGTGTTTAGGAAATACACACTGCTTATGAAAGTCTAAAGAGAATATTGAGACTCTAGTGACAGAATCCCAAAAAGGTAAATGTTTTAGGTTAGACAAAGGTAGTAAAAAGGCAGAGAAGATGTAGTAGGTGAGAAGAGGGAAGGATCTCTGGGCACAAAAAGCCATATCCATATCCATTTCACCAGGAAATGGTTTTAAGGGTTTTTAGACCATGGGTGAGTAGTTAGCCAGGAAACCAGATCTCAGTGTTGGGTGTCTGCTTAAGTAGATTCCAACCTTGATGTACTCTCCTTCAGCCCTTGGGAAATTATCTAAACATGGAGGAGACAAAAGCCATGGTTGTTGGGTCCTTACCAAAGATGAGGAAGCACAATGAAAAGTAGAGATAGCTCAAGGAAACCATAAACCAAAGTAGCCCCCAAATCTGTAGTTCTGCCTACTATATAATTAACCAAAGACAACTCAGGCCTAATAAATCTCCAAGTAAATACCTCCACATGGTTATCATATACCTCACAGCAGGAAATTTTATGGTAGCTAATGCTCTCAAATTGTGGACACGTCAGAGTTTGTGATCTAAAAGGTGGTACTTGCAAAGCCTCTGTTTTTATAGAACAGAGGTGTCACTGGTAAGGGCAGAACCCAAAGGATACCCGGAACTTGCTCTTTTTCTTTGTCAGTCTTCGTGAGTCTTAAAGAACTGGCTCCATTAAGTTAAAAAAAAAAAAAAAAAAAATCAAAGGCCTTTGCCTTGTAAAACAAAATCAAGCCACTGCTCAGCTTCAAGCGCAAGAAATTTTCCACCAGCCTAAGGTGTTGGCTTCAAGGAAAGCACCAAACTCTGGGAAGCTTCACAAAGCTTTTAGCATTAAATGGAAGCCGAAAATCACAGGAGGAATGCCAGGGAAAGGGCTGCCTGTGAACTGGCAGAGCAGGAAACACTACAAAGCTTCACTTTCTCCTCTAGGGTCTCATGTATGCCCCCAGCCTCCCCACCCTCAGGTAGAAGAGCTGGAAGCCAGCTCCCAGGAGTAGCGTTCCGTCCCAGAAAATAAGAATCAGTGATTCTAAACTTTTAGAGTATGTAAGAATTACCCGGGTTACATTTAAACATGAAGCTCAGAGATTTTGATTTCAGAAGTCAGGTATGGCTCAACATACTTTTTAAAAAAGGACACAGTCAGTCCATATCTCATTACCAAAGCTATTAACAGTTGTCTTTTACGAAAGGCTTACTTACTATGGTCCTCACAGCCCTTATTTAATGCTTGCCTCTACCTTACATGTGCTAAGTCCCCTCCCCACCCCATTACACACTTGAAAGGTTAAGTAATGAGTTCGAGGTCATAGGGTACTAAGTAACGGTATTGATATCTCTATTTTTCAACCTGCTCCAAAAACTGAGGGATACAGACCAGTGGTAAAGCACTTGTCTAACATGCACCAAGCCCTAGGATCCTTCCCTAGCAATGCAAAAAGCAATACAAGTGATCCAGGCACTACAGTTTAAAAAAAACAAGGTTCCCACAAAAGCACTGGATATTGAGCAGCAAATCCCACTCACTATATTTGGTTTCTTTGTATTTAAGTATTTACGATGTCAGGCATAGCAATGCTGTGAAATTCTGCTATGTTCTGCAGAATGGGAGGGGTTTAGGCCCTTGACTCTCTGGGACCACTTCATGTCTTTTATTTAACTCATCCTTTATTTATTACCCAAAGAAAGAGCTTTAAAACAAAACAAAACAGGTGGTAATGCCTGGGCTTGAAGAGCTGCAAGTTCTTTTATCAGTTCCCTGTGGCCTTGAAACTAACTGCCTTCAGAGGCCTATCTTCTGCAAGGTCCTGTTAGACTATCTGCAGGTCGGCTCTGCATTCTTTCCTACCTGTGATTTCCCTCTCCTCCCTTGCTCCACTGGCTTCTTAGGCATGAACACTCCAGACCTAAGGCTCAGAACCACCTGGAGATCCACAGAATGGACTTCTGTTCTGGTTACCACAGTAACCAAAATTCCTCAGCACCTGGTAGGTTTCTTTCCAACATGGAAATCACATAATTTCACATGTGTTTTCTCTTGATCTTCAAAGCACTTGCCAAGCCCTCACCTCCCAATGAGTAGACCCTTGCAATCTCAATCTTGCTTGGTCTGACCCACCCAGGCCTAACCACAAGAAGCTCACCCTGATTCTAACCCTAGAAGAAAGAAGCTGGAGAGTGTTACCTGTACCCTGCAGGTACTGGGGTTTTCATACGTCTGCTTCTGTTTCTGCCTCACTTTGCTACTTTGCTTTGTCACTTTGCTACACCAATGTCCAGTACTAGAATTAAGTCTCTGCTGGTACTTGCAATACAATGGTTCCGAGGATGCTCCTAGTTCCTGTCAAGGTCCAGTCTGTGCTTACACAGAACTCACTTCTTCAAATGTGCTAGACAGACATAAAAGGCACTGTTAGGATATAGCTCAGAGGCAATGGCCTCTGGGCTTTGATTTTGTTTGCTTGTTTGTTTGTTTCATTTACATAACCAAGAAGAGCCACTTAAGTAATTCTTTCCACCAAAATCGTTGAGCCAAGATAACCCCAAACCTTCATCCAGAAGCCCAGATGATGATCTTCAAATGGGTTTTCTCCCTAAAGCACTGTCTTACCCAAACCTATGATGCTGTCTAAACAGTGTCAGCAGCTCAGCAAGAATGAATGGGCCGCTGCTTAAGAGCAAAGTGCCGGGGAATGTATCCCAGAAAGATGGCATGTGGGTCACACACTCAACACAGCTGCTCTTTGAAGAATGAGATTTGCTGCAAGCCAGTTTGTGCTCCTTTGGCTAAGCCTAAGAAAAGAATGTCAGCTGGCCAGGATGTGAGTCTACAGTGCACGTAGAAGGCTGTCCTCAGCAGTCTACTGCCCCAGAGGGATCATCTTTTTAGATTTTGAAAAAAAGAAATGCACTCGGCTGGCTTAGAATGACTCTCTTTTCCAAGGGAATTTCCTGATGTTGGGAGAGAGGGGGGATGCAGAAGGCACAGACACTAAGTCTCAAAAACCCAGTTTTCCTTCACTGCTGTATTGAATGAGGACCTCCAAATAGCCATGGGAGCAGAGCAGGTCCCTATGTGGTTAAAGACTCGGGCATTCACTTAAGAGGGTAATTTTCAGACAACATTCTCTTACTCAGCACTTTTAATAAAAATAATCAGCTCAGTGTCTGAGGAGGAACAGGGAATGAATAGGGCAGTGTAGGAATCCCCTGTTGCTAATGAAGTATTTAAAGATCCTGGACAGTAATGGTCTGTACTGTTTCATACAGAGGAGATCCTTACATGGACTCCCATACCCTACTTTCCCCTTACTTGCAAGAAGAAAAAAATAGAATTTATGTGCCTTAAGAAAATATGGAATGAAAAATTATCCATCAGCACAGCAAAGACCTATTTCCAGGAAATGGATTTTAAAAGAAAATTTCTGATGTCCTAAGGTTGAAACCAGAAGGTGTCATGACTTTGAACCTGAAGGATAAAAGGACCCTGTGTCCAGGTGCAGGTCAGGCTGGCCTCATTTCAGTGGCTACAGGAGGCTGCTTAAAGCTCTGGTTGTGGGCCAAGAATATCCTGGCAGTTAGTATCCTGCATTAAAATTTATAAACCACAAAAGACCTTTTCTTACAGAAAAGTTAATTCAGGCTGGATAGACTTTTGAAAAAACTCTTTAAAAGAAGGTAGTCATCAGAAGGGGTTATATGGAAAACTAGAAGTAAGTAATGCCTTTCACTCCCCCCAAAATGTACTAAAAATACAGCAATAGGAATTTCAGAAGGAAGGGAAATGGCACCGAGTATAAATTTATTTCAAAGAAGTCTCAGGAATGAGGTATGGAATTGCCAGAATTAACTTTTAAAGGTAACCAAAATATGGGAGGAATATTACCAGGCAAAGGGCCCCATCTGAAGGGTGGAAACCGACTTACCTTCGTGTCCCATTTTCGTGAGATCCAGTTAGACAGGTCTGAAAAGGCCGTCAACCACTGACCCCAGCCCTGACTGACCCAACCACCCCACTCTCTGCCCCACTATGCTCCATTAACTCCCTACTGAGCCCTCACAGGGCACCTCCTCTAGGCCACCCCAAGTTTAACCTGGCCATCCTTCAGTGCAAACTGAAACTTCACTTCTTCATGAGGTAATACTTAATCCTACAGATTAGGTCAAATCTGTCTGCCCTGGTCTCCTCCAGCACCTGCTCTTACCTTCATCCTCAGCACCCTTCCCATCACCTGACCAGGGTTGGGTATGGTTAGGCTGGTTCTTTTTTTTTTTTTTTTTTTTTTTTTTTTTTTTTTTTTTTTTTTTAATGTGTTCAAAAGCACCAGGCAAGGACAAGAGTGGAAGCTGTTATTTGAATATTTTATTTATTATTTTTATCTTATGTGTATGAGTATATAGTCTGTATGTACATAAGTGTACCTGGGTCGTGCAATACCCACAGAGGTCAGAAGAGGGCATTGAATCCCCTGGAACTGGAGTTACAGATGGACAGGTGTTAGCTGCCATGTGGGTACTGAGGATTGAACCTGGGTCCTCTGCAAGAGCAGTTGGTGCTCTTAATCACTGAGCCATCTCTCCTGCCCCTAGGCTGGTTCTTTTAGTCACCACTATATCCACGTTCTTCACTCATCCATCCAACACACTGGATGCTCAGTGAATTCTTGTAAAGTCCCTTTGATTCCAGCGTTCTATGCTGTGCTAGCTCTCCATTACTATAAATGCCCAAGACAATCAACTTACACAGAGAAAAGCTTGAGTTGGACTCACAGTTTTGAAGATTCCAGAACATTCTTGACTGACCCTGTTGTTTGTCTGTGGTGAGACAGCACATCATGGTAGAAGTGAATGGCAGAGCAAAACTGTTTACCTCTTGGTCATAGAAACAAACAACAGAAATAGGAAGGGACTAGAGTCGCCCTATCCCCCTCAGAGGGCATGTCCCCATTGTCCTGAATGCCTCCCACAGGCCCCACCTCCTAAAGGCTGACCATCTTACATAGTGTCAAGTTGAGCACATGGACCTTTAAGGGACATCCCAGATCCAAACTACAGCATATCTCATTTATCTTTCCTTCCAAAAGGACATAGAGAGTTGGCTCTGAAGGCTGTATTTTAAGAAAATTGGTAAAGAAGAAAAAAGTAAATAGCAAGAGGAAGGTGGTCATTAGAAAACAGATGACCACAACGTTGTCCCTCTCTATAGTGGTTAGGTCAACAGGTAGGCAGGCTGATGACGTGTAGGGGCACTCCACTTCTACAGAAACAAGTGAATGCAGAGGAAGCTCACAGCAGACCCAGAAGTCAGCCTGAACCTGCCTACGCTGCACCTGTGGGACATACCTGGCAGGTTCCGGGACACACCTGAAGGGTTACCATCTCCAAAACCCATGCACAAGTTTTCTGTCTTGTTTTCTCCCTGATTTTTATAATGAGACATCTCCACCTCAACAAAATAACAAATTTCTAGAGTAGCAGTAAAAATAATACTAATAATGATTTTAGCTAGCTTTTATCGAGTGCTAACTTTGTACAGGGCTTGGTGCTAAATGTTTTGTACACGGTTTCTAACTTCCACAGACGTATACTCTGCAAGCTGGAGAAATTTACACAGGTTCCACAGCTAGTCATGGTGGGCACAGGAAATTCCATTATTTTGGCCTCCTTCACAGATCCTTGTGGACATCAGGGCACTCACGAAGCACTTAATGAATTCTCTTGAATTGGTCTAAGCAGAGTAGAGCGTGTCCTCATATTTCTGCTTACAAAAGCTCCCACCTGGACTCCACATACAGACACAGAGTCTGCCCAGGTGAACCCTGATCTTTGCAGAGTTCATCAGCCACCTCTAGAATAGACCTGGGAATGTGATGCTATGTCAGACGTACTGAGTGAAACCTGAGGCCTACAAAGCTGATGGATCCAAGAAGCGTGTTAAATCAACACCTCAGAGGGCTGCAGAGTCTTCCACTAAAACTATAAAACTGAAAGTCTAGAGGGTTTTACAGGAAAGGCCAAAGGGACTGGACTTGTGCCTTGGTTCTCCTGGGAGTGACCCCATGTTGCATAAAGTTTAGGCTTTCCTCCACCTAGTCTTGGCTCTTCTTCCCAGACACGCAGCCTTCCTTGACCTCTGTCCCCGTCTGCTCTCTCAATCTATTTGCAGACGTGTTTCAGACTAATGTTGTGGAGTTGGATTTCATTCACTTTCTCAAGTAGATGTCAAAAAGTTTGCTTCATTATAATTATTCAGGAAAAGGCCCTTCTACCTGCTTTCACATAGAGCAAAGTGATTCTCCTAACTCAACTCTTCTTTAAGCCCTTCTTCTGAATTACTTTTAACTCGTTGGTTTTGTCTACACGAATCACTTTTGCTACCTCAACTACATATTAGGTCTCTTACACTAAACCGCAAATGTTTAACCTCACACATGTCTCTTATTCTAGTCTTGATGTAACTCACAGAAAGGTATGAGTCACAGGCTGCAGTATGTCGTAGTGGTGTAGCACGTGCTCAGCATGTGTGAGGTCCTGGAATCTATCCCCAGCACCACAGGGAGAAAAAGGTAAGGTTACAGTGGAAATGGAAATATGTGCATGAAAACTATAGTCACCACAATTTCCCATATAGTCATAATCCCAAGAAACCAGAAGACCACAGAACAAAGCAAGAAATTCAGTAATTAAACAGCTCACAAGCCTGTAGTAACTACCCTGTACAAAGTCTTCTAAGAGGTATGCTTCTCCTCGACTTCATTCTACAAAGACACATGGGTAGTCACAAGACTAACTTAACTACAAGAGGCAGGGATGATGGGTAATCAGTCGAGAAAGAAATTCAATATTTTATTTTTTTATTTTTGAGACATGGTCTCACTACGTAGTCCTGGCTAGCCTGGAATTCACCATATAGACCAGGCCGTCCTTGAACTCACAGAGCTCTGCCTACCTCTGCTCCCCCCATCAACCCTCAGCCCCAGTGCTGGGATTAAAGTCTGTGCCACCGCTCCTGGCATCCTTTTTTTGTACAGTATTTTAAAGTTGGATTTTAAAAAATATTTTACTTATTATTTTTACTTTATGTGTATGAGTGTATTGTCTGCATGTATGTAAGTGTACCCATGTTGTGCAATGCCCACAGAGGCATCAGATCCCCTGGAACTGGACTTATGGACAGTTGTTAGCTGCCATGTGGGTGCTGGGAACCGAACCTGGGTCCTCTGCAAGAGCAGCCAGTGCTCTTAACCACTGAGCCATCTCTCTAGCCTCCTAAAGTTGCATTTTTTAATAGCCTAAGCAATCCCCAGCAGTGACATAATATCACCTTCTTAGGTGCCAACCACAGCATAAAGGGAAATGGGTAAAGTGAGCTGGGTAGTGATCTAGTAGCTCCCTAGGTGCAGTACTAACTGAGCTTTGCATGAGAACTCTGGAGTTATTAAAGACATAGACTCCCAATCCCCACTTCAGCAGTTTCTGCCAAGGGTTCTAGGGGACCCGAGAATCTGTATATTTACCCCAGGTGAAACTTATTTTCAGTGTCTCTTGTCCCTAATACATGATAAATACCAAAGTGTCTCATAACTCATTCTATCAGGGTTACTTATCTAATCTAAGTAGCAAAGCCCAGATGAAGCCATGAGTTCCAGACACCAGTGACCTTTCCACTTGACCTTTGGGAACTGTGAACCAAAAGCCACCCTAGTATCAGCCTCGATAGACGCCCCTGCCAGGAAACACCTGGCAAGAGCAACTCAGTGACAAGAGAGAATCTCACAGACTGTTCCTTGACTCAGCACACACACAGCTTTCAATTAAACCACCTGTTGCTTTTCAGACAAGGGCAGACCAAGGAATTTCCATGATGTGCAGTCTGTTGGTGTCCTGTCACAGAATCGCCTCCTCCCTAATGAGTAAGGAACTTGATGTCCAGACCACCTCCCAGGGGATGAATGTGACCCTCCCAGGGAAGGCAGAGTGTGCTGCCACTCACATGTCCCCTCACCCCAGCTTATCTGACTGGCTGAGGGACAAGTTCTGTGTTTTGTCTGCCTGGGAAATCTAATGGAAACAGCTATTATTAGACATATTTATTTTATTAAGGAAAATATGCTCTTAAAATGTTCAAGAAAGGATATTGCCTGGTTCTCAAGGAGCCTGAGAGAACCCTGGGAGATCTCTCCCTCTCTTTCTCTCTCTCTCTTCTCTCTCTCTCTTTCTCTCTCTCTCTATATATAATGTATATTCCATGAATATGTATGTGGCTGTGTATATATGACTATAGATGCTTCTATTATGTATGTAAACATACATGCACAACTGTACTAGTATCACTGTTCAACAGATTTTAGGCAGAAAAGTTTAATTCCTCATTTGTCAGTTGCAGAAGGTAATTAATATTCTCCTGCTTTTCAAACTTTAACATTCACCCAGTTCACTGCACACGGGTGGGCCCGAGAGCTCATATTTGGAGCAAGTCCCTAGGTCACACCAATGCTGCCTGGCATGCACAAGCTGCTATTTGAGGAATGAGATTCCAGTTTGTGGTTAATGGTCATTTTTGCATCCTACATAACATATAACTGTCAAAGAATAAAACCTATAAAACAAACTATATTTAAATTGGGTTACTCTTTCTGGGATGACTCCAAAAGGGACACCAGAATCGGGGCAATGCCTTAGCACAGTCATTAGAGACAATTTCCACCATGCTAGAGCCACGGGAGAGTAAAAGTTAACAGACAAATTTTTGGCTTAGGAGAAACAGATTGCCTTCTTTTTTCAGAAGGGTCAGAAAGTAGCCAGGTTTGCAGGTGTCTTTCTTACTCTGACACTATGATTTAAGGGTGAATGAAGAAAATCAGGGCCTGTCAGACCACACTGACTTTGCAAAATTGATTCTTGCAATGGAAAACATTAAAATTTCACTCCAGTGACTCCTCTCTGAGGCTCTTGGGAAAAATAGGCAAACCCAAAGTTTTCCAAATATCTGGACTGGCCTTACTCATTATAATATTTGAATCGGTATATGAACGATCATCTTCACTTCTAAAACTTGAAATATGAAATTATACTCAAAACACGCAGATAAATAGCACACAAATGACAATGGACGTATCCCATGTGAAGGATGAAAAAATTAACAGAGACTAATTCCCATGAAAAGAGGGCTCTAGCTTTCTGGGGATGGAGGGGTTTTCCTGAAAGACAATAATTTTTACAAAGGACATCCAAAGTAGCTACACGCATGGTACAGCAGTGTATTTAAACAGTGCGTGTGAAGGATGATGTAGCCCAAGTCAGATTAGAATCAACTGTGGTGGGATTTGAATCTGGTCTTGAAGGCCAGATTCAAGGCCAGCCCGTAGGAGAGAAAATTATCAAAGATGTAGAGTATAATAAAGATGCGGGAATGAGAATTAAATGTGGACGTTGCATCTCTATGTCAGGTTCCAAGCTGCTTGTTTATAGGCATATTATCTCATTTAATCCTTCCCCCAAATAATTCTACAAAGTTGGCACTATTATATCAATGTAATGAACCGAGAACTGAAAAACTTGTTTAATGACTATGTTACCCAGCAAGTAAGTGATGCCCAGGGATTTGAATTTGGGTCATCAAATTCAAATCAGGACATCAGAGTGAAGAAATAAGCCAGCATTTCCAACTTATAGCTCTCTGGGATGTTCATTATAAGTCAGGAGACAAAACTGATGTAGAATCACTGGAAATAGATTCCAACGGGCTTCAGTTATAAGTCTTATGGATTGCAATATGACTCTGAATGAATAAACTGCCAAGCTACCATCAACTTCATACAGGTGAATGTGCCTTGGAAAAGCAAAAACATCAAGCAAATGCTGTATGGTGGGACCCTGTTATCTGATATAAGAATCTGGCAACATGAGCTTCACAGAACATGAAGCCAGGCAAAGAGAGACTCATTCTCTTTAAACACACTAGGTCAGTTTAAGAGCTACTGTGCCTGTTGAATTCCCATTGATCTTCCACTTATCCCTGGCAAATTCCATTAGAATGCGAAGCTATGCAAATGACTCTGGCCCCCTGAGCTGGGTACTAATAACAATTCTCAGGGAACAAAGACGGAGTGGAAAGTGGAAAATGGAGCTTTCACTGTAGTATCTATCAGCTATTTGAAAAAACAAGGGTTCTGGACACCAGGAGAATCACTCTTACTCCTTTTGTTACATCGATAATAATAATTATCATAATTTCAGAGTTGATAATCTCTATAAACTGTATCAGGACTGACCTAGCTGTGCATGTCTGGCTCTTAATGGATATTTAGTAGTATGTGTCCAATAAGATAATGGGTCTCTGCCTTGTCTCGTGTTCTGTGAAACCCATGTTGCCTGATTCTTATGCATATCAAATAACAGGATCCCATCACAAATTATTTGACTGGAAACATGGTTGATCTTGGCACTATAGAACAGCTCATTCTTGCTGGAATGGATGGAGTCCCTTTCTCCCTCCTGGTACCTGATGGTAACTCTTCTATCTACATCTTTACGTGATGGTGGGACAAACAAACTCGTTTTGCCATCACTCTGGTGGGAATTAAAAGAAGAAATGTAAGGCACATTTCAAAAAATCATCTATAGTATTTGATGTCTGACAGATAATGGTTGAGGAGGAAAGAATCCAGAATTAATGCAGGGCAGTGCAATATCAAGGTGTCTAAGGATTCCAGTCCAGGTGCCTGGGAAACATGAAATTTCCACCCACAGAAAGGAGTGAGATGTGAAAAGACATGAAAGGAAAAATGTTTTATGGGAAAGTAATTGTGTGGGGCTCTGAGCAGGAAAGTGATCAGATCACAGAAAGATGCACGTAGTTAGGGAATGGCATAGTTGATCTTAATAGGGAAGGCTGGACTGAAGGCATAGCTAAGTAGTAGAGGACCTGTGTGAGATCCCAGGTTCAATCTCTAATACGTCACATAAAAGAAGAGTACTGTTTTATTTGAGCTTAGTTTTTCCTCCTTGCCAAGCACCATATAAACTGCATTATGCAACAGCTCTGGTTGGAGGGGGAGGGGGTCCACATTATTAACCTCATATGATGAAGTACACTGAAAAGAACTACAAAATATACTCAGTGTCACAAAGATAGCAATAGGCCAAATGAAATTCAAATATGAGATCATATGTGAATCTATGTTGTACAGTGGAAATGTCTCATATTGCAACTTCTTATAAAATGAAATGCAAGTAGGCAAGCCTGAAAAAATAAATGCCAAGTATTGCTATAAAAAATAAAACAGGATACTTTTGGATTATCTGCCTTCCTAAACCTAGCTTTAGTGAAATGTCAGTTGCATCTGGTAGTTAAGACTTACACCAGGTTGACGAAGCACTGAACACATAGGAACTGTGTGCTCATTGTGCATTGTCTAACAAAGCAGTACAGCATCTTAGAGCATACTATAAACATAAACAAATATCTAAGCTACAGTCTTCTAACCTCACTGTGTATGTTTAAGGGAATCAGTTCCAGGAACTCTCTAGGCTGCATCTTTAGCCATGTAGAGCTGGGAAAGTACTGACATTGGTTTCAACAACCATAAAAATTAGCTTGGGCTGGGGGTATAGAGTACTTGCCTAGTATGCACAAGGCCCCAGGTGCCATCCAAAGCACAGAAAAGAAAAAAAGAGGGGAGGGGGGAAGGGAGGAGAGGGGAGGGGGGAGGGAGGGAAAGAGAGAAAAAAGGCTGAAAAGTCATGTGCTCGCACTAGCTTTTCCAACTTTTCCCCACTGGAGGTCGCTGTTACCTTGCAATTGCAGGCAAGAGCCTTGGTTCCCTGGGTGGCAAACTGAATGTTTAAAATCTATCCAGTCACTGTATTTGCATTGTGAAAACAAGCAAACAATTGAAACAATTAAATTGGAACTTTAGTCATGTGAAGATAAAACAAATTGCTTTTAGAAAATTTTGGGATTTTTTTTTTAATTTTTACAAATTCTCAGCATTTCAATTTTTAGAAAATTAAAATTACTATAATGGTGGATATGTGAAATTTTATATTTGTTCCAAACCACAGATTGTACAACACCAGGAGTGAACCTCAGTGATGTTGTCAGTGTAGGTTTGTCAATTAGGATAAAGGCAACATTGAGGGAAGATGTTGACAATAGGGGCTGTGCATGTGAGGGATCAGAGTTCATGACATAATTCTTTATCTTTCTCTCAGTTTTTCTATGAATTTAAAACTGCTTTACAAAATATAGATAGATGATAGATTAGATAGATAGATAGATGATAGATGATAGATCGATAGATGATAGATAGATGATAGATAGATAGATAGAGAGATAGATAGATAGATAGATAGATAGATAGAAAGATAGATAGATAGATAGATAGAGATAGATAGAGAGAGAGATAGATAGATAGATAGATAGATAGATAGATAGATAGATAGATAGATAGATAGATAGATAGATAGATAGAGTCTCCCTGTAGCCCCAGCTGACCTGGAACTCACTATGTAGAGCAGGCTGACCTCCATCTCACGGAGATCCACCTGCTTCTTCTGCCTTCCCAGTGCTGGGATTAGAGGTATGCGCCAACCATACCCAGCTTGAAATAAAATATATTTTGAAAGAAACTCCAATAAAATAAGCCCATGTATAAATAAGCCTATGTACAAATAAACCTATGTACCTGTTCTATATGTTGAGCAAACTAATGCATTTAGATAGAATAGTGTATACATGCAATTGCATCATTTGGAGCAAGTTGCTAGCCTCAGTAAGCATTATCTATAAACAAAGATAATAATTCTATCCACTTCAAGGGGCCATTGTAAATATTAACACACACTGTGTGGGAAGTACTTAGCACAGTGTCTAGAACATACAACATAAGTGTGAGTTATCAGTCAGGAGAGTATCTGTCTCCTGGGGTTATGATGGAGTCTTTTGTTGTTGCAGTCCTGGTGATTGAACCAAAGGCCTTACAATGCTGGGCAAAGCACTGAGCTACACTTGCATTTCTAAAGAACTTGAAATAAGGACTGATATATGGTGAGGACTATTTACATATTTGTCAATAATGAGTAAATAAACATATCCAGGTTAAAAGCATAGATCCTAAATAAGTAATCAGCAAACACAGTTCTAAGAATGTAAAACTCATGGGGCAGGTCACCTGAGTGGAACAACAAGCTGTGCTTAGTGTGAGACCCTGGGCCGCATCCCTAGCACTAGGGAGGGAGAGTATATCCAGCCCTAGTTTTTAAGTTTCTAAATAACTAAAACCCACCGAGTCATCTAAAAGGAGTACCTAACAAAACATTTCAACTTAAAGAAAAAGAGTGCTTCACAAACAGAATCCATATCCTGTTGAACTTTTAAAAGAAATGAACTTGGAGCTGGATGGCTCAGGGGTTAAGAGCACTGACTGCTCTTGCAGAGGACCCAGGTTTGGTTCCCAGTTGTTAGTGGCTAACAACTCCAGTTCCAGGGAATCCAATGTCCTCTTTTCACCTCTACAGGCATTGCTGACACAGGTGCACCTACCTACATGCAAGCAATACACCCATACACATAAAATAAAAATAATAAGTAGAATATTAAAGAAATAATCTTGTTTCACCAAGTTCTGACTCTTTTTGAGATCATCAGTGACCATAAGCAAAGCAATTGCTGTGTCATTGGCCTCTGAGCACAGCAACACAATACACTTCAAGCTCAGTAATAATCTTTTGAGTAAATCAACATAAAATCTAAATGTAAAGAGTTAAATGAATACTTAGGCTTTGGTATGAGCTAATTACATACATTTGTGAATTAAAATTTTGCATTTATAATTCATTTTTATACCTATACCTTATCTTAATTCCATTTATGTAAGCCTTAAACTGTATTTTAAATTTTTTTCAGTTTTTATTTATTTTTATTTTATGTGTATGAGTGTTTTGCCTACATGCATAAAAGTGCACCCATGATGCAATGCCCACGGAGGCAAGAAGGGGGTGTCAGGTCCCCTGGAACTAGAGTTAAGGATAGTTGCTAGCCACCATGTAGATGCTGGGAACCAAATCCAGGTTCTCTGCAAGAGCAACCAGTACTCTCAACCAGTGAACCTTCTCTCCAGCCCCTTAAAACTGTATTTTTTTATTTTATTTATTTATTTTTTTCATAGACAAGGTCTCCCTATAGCCCTATTTGGCCTGGAACTCACTGTATAGATCAGGCTGGCCTCAAACTCAAGGAGATCTGCCTGCCTCTACCTCCTGAGTGCTAGGGCTAAAGGCATGCACAGCTAAACTGTATTTTTTCAAATGTAGGAACAGTCTTCATTTGCTCCCATTTAGAATACAAACACTGGAAGCTAGAGGTTAGTTAGACAAGATAGTGTGTAGCTCACACACTCCTGGCTTCCAGCTGGGTAGTTTCCTTTTTTAGAATTTCCTTATGCCTGGGCCACTGATTTGATCATTAACCCTAACCCTGTACCTGTTTGGATGACTCTCTGCTGCTCAGGTTTCAACTCCCACAATTGAGTCCCTGAGGAAACTGCTAGAGAACAGCACTCCTTAGAGCAGGAGCCTGAGGCCCACAGAAATTAAGCATCGGTGGCACACAGTGCAGAGCTAGAAACTACCGTGGAGCCACAATGTGGGCCCCAGGGCCTGGATGGTGGTTAACTGGCCCGGAGGTAGGCCCACAGGACTCTGCGGGTACCGATCCAGAGCCTGGTCTTGTAAGTACAGTGTGGGAAGTAGCCAGGGGGAAAAATCCTGATGGAGACAAGAGTTCTGACCAGAAAGCTGGCCCGGAACAAAGCAATCACAAGTAGCATGGAAAATGAGGTGGAAGAAAATTCCAATGATCAAAAAAGGAGTGTGTGTGTTGGAAAATGAGGGGGGAAAAAATTCCAATGATCAAAAAAAGAGTGTGTGTGTGTGTGTGTGTGTGTGTGTGTGTGTGTGTGTGTGAATCAAATCTAGAGCCTTGTGCATGCTAAGCTAGAGGGCCCACTCTGAGGTCAGAGCCTGGTTCCACCTCTTATTACACGTGGACAAGGGGCAGGTGTCTAGTTTCAATCACCCTGTGACAATCACCCTGACCAAAAGGAAATGAATTATTTGTGTTACAATTACAGGTTACAGTCCCTCATTGAGGGGAACTCAAAGTAGGAACTCCAGCAGTGAGTCACACCATATCCACAGAACAGAGAGAAAATAAAGCTTCCTTGCCTATCTGCTGTTATGCCCAGCTAGCTTTCTTCACTCTTACACAGTCCAGGACCCAGACCATGAAATAGTGCTGCCCATATTCTGGGTTAAGTCTTTCCCTTCTAATAACAATCAAGACAGTCTCCACAGAGAGGCCTGCAGGCCAACCTGATGTAGAAAATTCCTCACTCTCTTCCTTAGTGATTATAGTTTGGGTCATTATAGTTAAAACTAACCAGCACAGCAGGTTAACCCCCAACTATCTACAAGGATAACACTGTGCACCTTTCAGACAGAGCAGAGAGGGCCTGGTTGCCCACCAAAGTTTCTTACTGAAAACAGGCTGCTTTCAAAAAGATGATTTCCACCAATGACCAGGTTTAACAAGTATGGACTCTACCCAGAAGCTTTCCTGCAAACTCCCCTCAGTTGTAAGTGTGTTGTATGGGGGTATGGGGAACAACAGTAAACACCTCCATCATTTGTGAGCCTAGCGCAGACAGACCCAATGAACATGAGCATCGTCTCTGTCAAGTGCAAAGCCCCTAAGTGGGCAAAAAGAACTAAAAAGATGTGCAGCTATCCTGGGATCCTGTGCAACAGCTGGAGTGTGCCAGGAAAGCCGACCGTTTTTTCTAGGTAAGCTTCTTCCTTAAGGAAGCCTCATGAACTATATCTCCTTTGTGCTCAAGCACATTTCCCACTGAAGCCTTATTTGGACACTATGGCTTGCCTCCTCATGACTTTCATTTCAAGCTGACTGAAAGTTCCCTCTGATAAGCCAACAATACCAAAATGAGTGGGTAACACTACAAGTTAGAAACCGCTAACACCAAAATGAGCTGGTAATAACAAAAATCAATTCCAAATTGAACAGTCATTGCTGTGGCAACCAAATTAGTGCAGGCGTGGGCTGACAGAGCCGTCACCCCAGGACTACTGCATCTTGCTTTCTCCATAGAATTCTCCAGCATTTCTGAAGAATCATCAAGTGAACCCATGTTTACACAGAAGTAACTGAAAATGTCATAGGGTTCGTTAACCTTGAGCAGTGGAGATGCTGCCTAAGACCTTCAGTCTTAGAGAAGGGGGCAACTCTTAGTCCTCCTGGCTGCAGTGGTCAGCTGGACTAACACTATGGTGGAGGCTCCCTTCCTTCACTATCTCGCACACTCTGGATTCCATGCCTATTCCAAGGAGCCAATTCCCAAAATAACGATCCAAACATAAGCCCTGGTCTCAGGCTCTGCTTTCTGGTAGGAATTTAGGAGTGACAATTTGGAGACACTAGACATATAGTAATGGTTATGAAAGAACCCTAAGCAAAGCAAACTTTCCTAACACTGATGTTCTATAATAAAGACTTATTATCAATTTTCTTTGTTCTCTAAAAAGAAGACTCTACTGCTGCCTGCTTTGATCCAGTTGCCCCGGTCTTTGTTACTGTTACCAGATGGTAGGCAGAAAATAAGAAATAGAGGGAAAAGGGCCCAAAGTCACAGGGCAAAGACCTGGAATGATTCCTGTTCCAGGTGTCCCTAGGCTGGTGTGGGAGCATCTAATTGTGAGGGATTTCAGGTTCTTTGAAACAATGCACTAAGGAATCATTTTAAAATTTGGGTTGTGCATGTGCTGTTGTGCATTTAAAAAATCTGTAACTAGCGCATCAAAATCATGATTTTGCTCTATTTTTGCTTTTGCTGAAAATGTCTTATATTGCTTGGCATGTAAAAGTACTATTAGGAATAAAGGTAGCACACGGTCATCCCCTGGTGTGTATGCATAGGAGCTGTGTTCCTGAGTCCTCTCCGGAGTCTTTCTACAGAATGGCATAAGGCTTGCATGTAACCTGTTTACCTCCTCTCTGATGCTTTAAAGCAGCTCTGTCTTACTTATAGTACCTAACACAGCATGACTGCTGGTAATTGTTATTCTCTAGTATTTAAGAAGTAATTATAAGGAAAAATGTGTGCAGCTGTTCAAAAAAGACATAATTTCTTCTCCATGGCTAACTGAATCCACAGATGTATATGGATAATAGAGAGTCACTTATAAAGCAAAAATCATGAAGGTAGTCTGTGAAAAATTGAAGTCTGGGAAACACTAATAGATAAATATACATTTTGTAACTGTAGTGGTTTGGATAAATGGATAGGAACAGTTTGATCAGCTATATTTAGGAATTTCATTAATACATATATTGACCATTCTGTTACCTGGAAACACAGACTTGACCAGCAACAGTTATATATTTGATGATGTTTTAATTTTGGGTGGGGGGAGAATAAATCTATTTTCTTATATTGCAACAAATAACAGAAATTGTTCAAAAGTTCATAATTTTGATTATTCTAAGATACTGAAACAACATATACATGAACATGATTCATCTGTGTACTTGTTTAAGGTCATACAGAACTTTACAAGGTCAGGGGTCTATACACAGTGCATTGGAAAACTTTTATGTCTTGGAGACAGAGCAGATTAATATCACAAATGAATTCTCTGACAATTCAGTGAAAGATAATTCCTAAAACTGTTTTGCTTAGAGAAATGTCTAAGGCAATTAGTTGCCAAAATTTCTTTTTCGTCTTATTGAAACAGGGTCTTACTATATCCCCAGCTGGCCTGGAACTTGTTATATAGACCAGGCTGGCCTCAAACTCACAGAGATCTGCCTGCCTCTACCTCCCAAGTGCTAGGATTAAAGGCATGAGCCGCCATATCCAGCATCAGTTGCCAACATTTATAAATATTAATGATGAAAAAAAGTAAGAGGATAGGTCATAAAATCTGACTTAAGAGAGATTTTCTTTATAGTTAAAAAGTTGCAAAATCTTTTTAAAAATATACATGCACGGTGCTTCTAAATTCTTGTACCCTTTTCAAGGGCAAATACCAGAGGTGGGAAGAGCAGAGGGCCATATCTCCTGGCTTTAGTGAGTAACACATTCTTTTTTACACAAAAGATGAAAGTTCTCATAGCGTTTCCCCTAGAAGAAATGCAGCCCTCTTAATATTTCCTATAAGAAACATGCCAAACAGAAATGATTACTGCTTGGGTAGCAGGGACCAGGTCTGAAGATCATGATGTCAGGACTGACTTAAAGACAAGTATACTGTTTCATGATCTTTTTTTTTCTGTTGCTGTCTTTCACACACTGATTCTACCCTGTCCTCAACTTAGATGAAGTGATTTAATAAACTGTCCCAGCATGTAGCCATCTTCTGAACATGAACTCGATGGTCACAAAAGTGTTCAGGTGGCAGGGCCCCTGGGAAGGCTCAGGCATCAGCGAAGGCCAACTTCTATAGAAGGCTGTGTTCTCTCAACACCAACAAGAGGCAGAGCTGGTGGCTTCTCATGGAATAAGATGAAAGCAATGCATGTATGCGCCAGGATAGGCGTATGCTGTCAAAACCACCCCTTCGGGAAATATTTTAGACTGTAAATCATGTATTGGGGGGGGCAATAGCTCCCCCAAGGGGTGGATATTAGTTCTTTGGAGAGAGGGTATGAAGAAAATCTTACTCTTTCTGCATGTAAAGGATGTGCATAGATATATGCATCAAGAGGTACACAGGCTATCTGTGGAAATGAATTTCATGGGAAGGGGTAGGGTGTAGCTCAGCAGCAGCAGAGCACTTGCCTGGAAAGTTGCAAGGCCCCGGGTTTGATCCAAAGCACTACACACACATGCACGTACGTGTGGGGGGTGGGGGGTGGGGAGGTGCACGTGTGCGCTGTTGGGGGTAGGTCTCAGGAAGGACATGAGGCAGGTTCTCTCATTGGCCTAGAGCTCAGGAATTAGATTAGACCGGCTGGCCAGTAAGCAACAGGGGTCCCCTCCTGTCTCTGCCTGCCCAGCACTGGGATTATAAGCATGGGTCACCATGCCTGAGATTCTTACATGGGTTCTAGGGATCGAATTCATGTTCTCATGCTTGCAAGGCAAGCACTTTACAATGGAGTCATCCTCCTACCCTCTGGGAAATAGCTATTAGGGGAATAAATTAGATTTCATTGAGGGGGTCAATTGAGGGGGGTGCTGGAAGATAAAGAAAAAAATACTGAGAAACACTGTGCACAGCCACATTTAGATAGGAATGCTGATTGACACGGTCTTCTGTAGTGTTTTCTAAAGTATCTTAAAGAAAAAAATAACTTAGTAGATAATTGATAAGATAAATACGTGGAAAGAGCTGTTTTCCTGGGAATGAACACCTTCTCTTAGAAAGCATTAAACTCTTCAGAATCAGAATTACTTCTCTTTTAGAATTCTGTTTTGCCAACTGAATTCCAATCTTGGAACAGAGCAGCACCATATAAAAGGCGGCGGCAGCTAAGGATGGAAGGCTTCGCTAAGGACGGGAGGCTTCAGCTCAGGACGAATACTCCTGCCGCGCTGTATCTACAGCACATTCCCTAAGAAGATGACATGCTTACTTATAATCTTCTCTTTTTATAACTAAGACATTTGAAACATTATTTTTAGCTCTCATACCTAAAACAGATCACTAACTTAAATTAATTACAGACATGGCTGCCTCAAGATTCCCCGAAAGTTAGCGAAATTGCTAGAAATGTTGAAAGGTGCCACATGCCACTATTATTATCCCAGTCCCTCCTAAGACAGTAGTCCTGGGCAAGGATTCAGCAAGACATACAGCCCAGTGCCTTTGGCAAGCACCACTCCCAAGCTCGAAATGTTCAGACCGAATTGCAAAATGAATCTGCCTTAGTTAGAAGGGGATTTCACTACCTGTGCATCTTCAAGTGCAGGCGCCTGCCTGGGACCTCCCCATGTCATCACCGACCGCATCAGGCGCCAGAGGACTGAAGACGACAGAAGGCACACGCTACCTACGATCCAAATGTCTTTTCTTCGAAGTGTGGAGTCCATTCTCTGGAAGCAGCTGTCCCTGGCTTTGAAAGCACCTTCCCTGTCCTGATCTAGCACAACCACTTTCCAAGAATTGTGCTCCACTCTGAGGAGTGGGCATTGCAAATTGCACAGGATTCTTTGTAGCATCCTGCAATGGGTATCTCCGGTTACACGATCAAGAAATATTCCCCTTCTTTAAAAGGAAAAACATGATGGCTTTGTGTGACAGATCCGAAACAGGTGCAGAGGCTGAGGGAGAAATGCTGGCCATAATTTACACTGACGAGCGCGCATGCGTTTGTCCTCAGTTCAAGGACTAAGCTGTAACCCTTATCAACTGCCTAGGCTGGGCCACTGCCAAGCAGGGAGCTTTCTCCTGTCCTTGTGAAGCAAGAAGCAAAGAATGAGGCTGGGAGAATGTAACTTCAAAAATTACAAAACCTCCACTCCTAGCCATGCTATTTTGAGATCTAAGCATGGCTGATGGTACAATTTCATAGCAGCTGTCAGGAAATGCCACCTGCTATTAAAACCACCAACTCAATCAAAATAGGGAGATCCATGATTTATTTCAACCCTCTCTATCCGTTAGCACATCCTTTGTTTTATTTGGTCTTTGACTATTTGTAGTAAGCATTTAAACATTCCAGACTGTAAGTCTGTCTCCGTTTGGACCTTCCCTATCTTCTCCCTACTGGTTGAAAATATGGAAGAATTGAACTCACTTGTTTTTGGTTTTGGTTTTGATTTTGGTTTTGAGACAAGGTCTCATGTATCCCAGGCTGGCCTCAAATTTACTATTTAGCCAATAATGATCTTGAACTTCTGATCCGCTGCCTCCACCTCCAAAGTGATGAGATTACAAGCATGGAGTCATCATGCCCAGTTTATGTGGCACTAGAGTTTGAACTCAGAGCTGTGTGCAGGCTGGGCAAGCGTTCTACCACCTGGGCTACATCCCCAGCCTCTGAAACCTGGAGCTTACTAAAGAAGACTTTTAAACACAAATCATGGTTAGTATAAATTCAGAAGTAATCGACTTAGAAGAGGTCTCGTAAGCACAGTTCCAGAACAGTGGCCCACAAGGACGTATTTTTACAAAAGGACCATCCACACTCTGGTGCTCATTAATTTTGTACTTGGGATAACGCCTTTGGGGCAGATGACAGGAAGCTAAGATCAAACAGGAAGGTGGGGAAACCATTGGAGGTGATTGTAGACCATCTTGGGCAAAACACGTAAGACTATGGGTTGGAGGTGTGGCCCAGCGGTAGAACATGTGCCTAGCATCCATGAGACCCATGGGTGGGTCCTAAGCACCAAAATTATAAATGTAATCATTTAATTCTCTGGATTTGATTATATCAAAGTAATTATCATTACAGATATGAGAGCTCTTTATCCTTTATAGTTTAATGATATATACATTGTGGCTGTAGGGTTCATCACTCATAGATGTCAAGTTCATGTCTTTTTAAGTTTTACTTGATTTCAGCATACACTTTGAAGGAGTTTAGATCTAGTGGTTAGCTGCTGAAAATTTGTTTTTCATTCATCCACTTACTCAGCTTTCGAATGTGTGTGATCTTTTGAGGGAATGCCATATAGACCCTTAAGGGAAGGCTGGGGTGAGGGTAAGCACAGGCCTAGGAGCAAGTGTAAAATATAGGATTTACACTAGGATTTCAGAGAGGGCAGAAGAGACCTTGACCTGAGTAAAATCTTGGGTATAAGACGGCAGGTGGGACATCAGACTGGAGATGATGAAGAAGTGATAAAGATAGCGTGCTGATGATGGGAAAGATTTAATGCTGAGTGGCTGAATTGGGGAGGGTGGTGTCCCAGTGTCAGCTGGGACTGAGTTGAAGAACTGGGTTGACAGAGCTCACAGATGCGGTATAAAGGGAAAGAAGGAAAAGTATCTGAGGGAAGGGAAGTTCAGCTGTGGCAGGTGTGGGACAGGTGACCAAGGAGGGTGACCCATCATTTCCTATCCATTACTGGCTCTTTGATTGGAGAAAGGTCTCTGTCGTCCTGCAGTGTTTTTAATTTTGAGTCATAGAATGGAAAAGAAGGAGAAAAATGGAAGCAAGTTTATGGAATGCCACCTTTAAATAGCAAAACTTTTAAATAGAATCAAATGGAAAGAGAAAAATTAAAGAATCAAGAATAAAAATTTAAAAAGCAATTAAACATCTTAAGTAGAAAAAAGTAAAGTTTGCAGTATTTAATAATTCAGTCAAAAAGCAGAGGAAGAGATAGTTTAAAATAAGTTCAGTGAAGGGACAATAAATGAAATAGAAAATTCACTGAACTATTTTAACAAATACAGGTTGTCAAATTTACATACAGTTTTTCTGCTCTTGGGACTGGAGAGTGAATAAAGTTGCTTTTAGAAAGAAACTGTACTTTAAGCTCCACAAGAAAGCCTACACGTCCCCGGAGTGTCTGAAGTCCAGAGTAAATTCTTTTTAGTGCAGTCAGTGAATGTTTGCACCATTAGCAGCCCTAATCTTCTCAAAGAAAAGTGGGTGGAAAATGAAAAAGAGTAAGATAAGAACGCTGATGGGCAGTTTTTAATAGTCCCTGGGGAGAAAAGAGTGGCATGGTAAAGATCTATTCCAGCCCTGCAGGAGCTGGAGAGAGACATGGTAATGTAGCTGCATCTGCATACCCCACAAGGATGCTGGAGTAGCTTCTCTACCTGCCAGGCTGCTGGCCGCCTGCACCCACAGGTTAGGTTTTTACTGCCATAGGGATTTAAAAAAAAAGGGCTCTGAGCCTCCAACACGTTTATCTGCACATGGCCAGGGAAGGACAGAGAAACTTACTGCTGACATCTGCAGGCTCTTCTCCATTTACAAACAGGAAGCTGAATGTGGGGGATGGGATGTGATCAATGGCTCCACAGTTAAGAGTGTGTACTGCTCTTGCAGGGGACTGGGTTTGGTTTCCAACATCCATATGGCAGCCCACAATGGTCTGTAACTCCAGTTCTACGGGATCTGATGACCTCTTCTGGTATATATAAATTCACAAGCACACACACACACATACATGTAAATAAGTAAATTTTTAAAAAGAAACAATGGGATGTACGGCACTCTTTGTCCCTGGTTTCTGCTGTCTACAGTGTCAATTGTAGGATGGCAGCCAGAAGGCCCCAGTTACAAAAGGGAACATGGACTTACTTCTTTTGGGGTTTCTGTATACTCAACATTGTCCATTTTTTCCTCAAAGATATCTCCCAAATATATAACTTCCAAACTAATTTTCTAACATTATAGAACAATTCATCAAAAAAGTACTTCTTCCTTAGAAGTACTGAGGCAAGATTATGTATTGAACCCAGGAGTTCAAGACCAACCTAGGCAATAGAGTGAAACTCCATCTTAGAGAGAGAGAGAGAGTTAACTCATCAGAAAAGAAGTGCAGGTGTTAAAAACAATTTTAACTTTGATTCATTTCTTCTCTCTGTCACATTTTATCATCCTTTACTCACAATAAAATACTCTTAAACAGTCTATGCACAGTATCTCTATTTTCTATTTCATAGTCTTATATGTTGAGATGCCTGACAGGGTGATACACTCCTGTAATCCCAGCCCTTAGAGGCTGATTCAGGAGGATGGAAAGTTGAAAGCTGACCTGGGTCTTATAGTGCATTCCAGACCAGCTTGAGCTATACAATAAGACCCTATCTCAAAACAAAGAAAAAGAAACAAAGAAGAGAGGGAGGGAGGGAGGGAGGGAGGGAAGGAGGGAAGGGAGGGAGGGAGGCTCTTGCTACCTGAACAGTGGATAGTTTTTTTTTGGAACAGTAGCTACACAAAGAATATCTTCCAAATGTGCCTGATGAGAATCATTTGCTCTAGCCTGGCATGGTGGTGTGTGCCTTTAATTCCAGCATTCGGAAGGCAGAGACAGAGGCAGACAGATCTCTGTGAGATCCAGGCCAGCCTGGTCTACATAGTGAGTTCCAGGACAGCTGGGGTTACGGGGAGGCCCTGTCTCCAAAAAGACACACACACACACACACACACACACACCAAAAAAAAAAAACAAAAAAAAAACTCCCTTGCTCTGATCATTATCAACAATGTTTCCATTCCCCAACCAGGATGTAGTATTCACTTGAATAGATCCTTTTATTGCACAAATACTTTTGATGCTTCTTAAATGCTAGCAACTGGGTAGGCAACTGTGGTAAGACAAGGTCCCAAACTTTGAGAGCCCTCTCTAGATAAACACCTCCAAAACTATTGTGCCTGAAGGAATAAAGGCAAAGTCAAAATGGTGTGATGTGGGCCAGGAGCTGCACTTCAATGGATGAGTGGGAACTGACTAAGCTAAGGTAGGGGAGAGCATCAATTACGGCTGCTGCTGACGAACATTTATTGAATGCTTACCAGGGGGCTAGCAATGCATCTTAGAGGTAGAATATGTGCCTAGGATGCTTATGGCCCTGGGATCAATCTCAATGAGACAGGGTAAAAAGACAGAAAAAGATAAGGGGACCAGGGAAGAGAAAAAAGCCTCTCACTCTGGGATTGAGCTTCCATTTCCTGCTTGCTGATAGTCAAGTAACTTCAACACAACTGATAAAGCTAAAATTGCCTTCAGGGATAGAACTTATCGTCCTAACAACATCTCAAAGAAGCTAAAAGCAGTAGACTGTTTACTCAGAACCAGAATGTTTGTGGACTTGAGTTTTACCACATTAGCATGCCTCTCATCCTTAAATCTATATAAACATCATGAAACAACCTTACAATTTCATTTGCAAAAGGAAATTCTTTAAGATTAGAGAAGTAAGTAAACTAGATCATTTTTTAAAATTATGTGTGTCTGTGGGTAGGTATGTGCCTGTGACTGTTATGCCAATGGAGACCAGAGGAGCCAAATCCCCCTGGACCTGGAGATATTGGTGGGTGTGAGCTGCCTGACATGGGTTCTAGGAAAGGAACTCAGGTCCTCTGCAAGAACAGTAAGCATTCTTAACCACTGAGCCATCTCTCTAGCCCCTCAATTTTTCACTTAATTTTTAAAATTTTATTAACCTTTAAACCTGTTGAAAATTACATCTTTTAAAAAACTTTTATTTATTATTATTGTTGAGTGTGTGAAATGGGGCAGGGCACGTGTGCTGCATCATGTTTGTACAGATCAGAGAACAATTTTGTGGACTCTGTTCTCTCCTTCCACTTTTGTCATGTTCCTGGACTCGAACTTGGGTCATCAGTCTTGTGTGGTGGAGGGCTTTACCCACTAAGCCATCTCTCCAGTATGCATCTTTTAAATGATGTAACTTAGTCACAGACTCAGGTATGCAGCTACTGTAGACATCTAGACATCTATGCCTTGGGTATGTACTATTTCTTCTAAGGGTCTCCCCAGCCCCAGGCCTCCTTGGTTTCACCCTGACTCATCTTGAAAGTTTTTTCTACAGCACAGTCAAGGGTCTAGCTATACGTGAGTGGAGGTCCCTGGGGTGGAGGATCTCCTCAGTATCCTGATGGCAGTACCCCACTGCCACTGACACCAATACTCCCCCACCCCCCATGCTATAAATATTTACTTACTATAGTGACAAGTACTGTGATAAATGCTTTGGATGTATTATCAAACATACCTTCATAAAAACTATTTTCTCATTAATCAGATTAGACAACCCCTTGTTAGAATTCAGTGACTAGCCAAAGAACAGGCAGTTGGCATGGCTCGCAGAGCAACACATCATTGTAAAGTGTCCTTCTTTTAAAGTATATTTTCACAAGCATATTCCTTAAATACATATTCCATAAATATGTACATGTACGTACATGTATGCTTAGTTATGATGAGGTACTGGTATGGAGCCTAGGGTCCCTGGCACTCTAAGCATACTCTCTACCATGAGGCTACAACCCCCAACCTTCAGAAGCTCACTTCATAATTCCTTATCCACTGCAGATAAAATGCGCATTCAAAGGCCTCTAAACTATTAACTAAATGCAACTGCAGAGTTTACATACAATCCTCAGAGCAGCAGCATGGAAACTTGTGTGTTGACAAGTTGTCCTTAATTCTACACACAAGCAACAGTGTTGAACTTGAAAAGAGTCACACCTACAAGATAAGGTAGAAGTGATTTTAAAGGGAGCTAAATCAGCACATAATTACCTCTTCATCTCCAGAGCTCAAATCCAGTTTGCTAGACTTTTCTTCCAGAAAACATTTCACCTTTTCAACCTCTTCCATGCACTGGAAGAAGGCCACTTTCTCCAGTGGGTTGCTGCTGCAGCAGGAACTGATCTCCTCCAGCCTCTTCACTTTCAGCATCCTGCTGGTGAGTCCCATGAAGCCACCATCTGCTGTGGGGTTTTCATCGCCCTCTGTCTCTGATTTGTAAATCAGGACACAATCATGGCTTTTCAGTATTCCCTTCTCTTGACTGTGAAGACAGGAAACAAGAAAATTCCTGGTCACTTCCTACCAGCTTCTTGGGGAAATGACAGTAAGGATTTGGAATGGTCTGCTTAAACTGGAGAGAGGCGCCAAAATCAGGAGGAGAAATGCCAATATTCATGTTGAAGCTTGCTTGCTTGTTTATTTGGCTTTGAGACAGGGTCTCCCTATAGCCCCAGCTGTCCTGGAACTCACTATGTAGACCAGGCTGGCCTTGAACTCACAGAGATCCACCTGCCTCTGCCTCCCAAGTGCTGGGGTTAAAGGCATTCGCCATCACACCTGGCGCCATTGCTGAAACTTTTAAAGAAAGAAAGTTTTCACTTTTTTCCACAAAAGCTAATAGCTAGAAGTATCCTCAGTTGACTGTGTAACTCCTCCATTGCATTAAACAAGACATACATTGAGAAAGAGTAAAATATTCAGTCCCAAACATGCTTATTTAACATATTTCAAGTTGGTTATTTAGTGAAACCACAGACCTCTGCACACACAAGGATGGCTGTGAAAATCTTTCCTTTTGTAAAAGGAAATTTATATCCATTTTCACTGATAAGTTGTAGATATAGGCAGAGATAGACCTGACATTTCTCCCTTTCTACCTAGGAAAGATTCACTCACAGGAAGAAAAGACAGAGGGTCTGACACCTGCCCAGAGATAACCACAGATGGTACTTACCTGAGAGACTTCATCTGCACCTCTCCCTCAACCTTCCAGAACTTTCCACTTCCTGTCACTCCAGTAACCCAAGCTCTTGTCAAGCTCTCAATAAGACACCATGTTGCCCCACTCTGAGTTTCATACTCCATGCCTTAACCGTGTGTTTTTTCCAGTTGCCTAGTGTCATGTTTTTTTTCAGAGACTAAAATTAGCTAAGCTTCAGAAGGAAAAGGACAAGTTTAAGATTTCCTTACCATATTAAGTATCTGGTTAAAAGAAAGAACGTGAAGGATTTGGGGGTTGGATTGGAATGTCAGGGTTTGCACCTCACTTTCCTATGGGAAAGATTTATCTAATAAGAGTTGTTTTCCACTTCCCGTGGAACTTTTGCCTCCCTCTTGGGAGGTATCTCCATCACAGCAATTCTCTGCCTACATTTTTAAAAATTATTCATGGCTGCAAACTGAACTCACTGACAGGCATATGCTAGGCAAGCACTCTATCACTGAGCCACACCCCCTAGCCTTCTGTCTACCTCTTAATACATTGGGTATTGATTTTTAAAAATATTTTATTTATTATTTTTATTTTATGTGCATGAGTGTATTGCCTGCACATATGTGAGTGTACCGTGTTGTGCAATGCCGTGGAGGTCAGAAGAGGACTTCAGATTCCCCTGGAACTGGAGTTAAGGATGGTTTGTAGCCACCATGTGGGTGCTGGGAATCAAACTGGGTCCTCTGCAAGAGCAGTCAGTGTTCTTAACTGCTGAGCCATCTCTCCAGCCCCTGGGTATTGATTTTTAAAGAGAAATTCACTTCCACAGTGAAGATGTAACCAAACACTTCTCTTGGCATCTTTACTAAGTGCTCTATATGGAGGGACTCAGGGTTCTTATGCTTTCTTTGAAATATTTTTTCATACAGATTAGGGAATGCACACACTAAATGTGATGCTTTCTTTAATTCTGAATACATAAATGCATCTTTGTATCTATGCATTACTTGACTACATAGGGAAAAATTAAGAAAGATTTGAATTTGAGGTTTCTTGTGGCTTACTCCTGAGGCCCCCTGCTAGAAACTGTCTGAAATTTGTTTCTTTTTCTCTACAATCATCTCTAATTCTTCCAATAAAACTTCATCTTTCATTCTTGCAGCTCACTGAATAAAATAACATACTAGAGTAGCAATGTAATTTAAATTCAACGTTCTACAAATTTCTGTGTAACACCCAGACAGCTTGGATTCAAATAAATCAAAATGCAAATAGCATCAATCAGAACTCTACAGATACATTATAGACTATCATTGGGATCTTGTAAAATTCTCTGAAAAAAGTAATTAAAATAAGAAAACAGATGCATGGGTATTTAAAGGTAGACTATGGCTAAAATCTGATGTTGACTTACAGGTGGTACTAAAACTAGATTAGGAAGCCACGTGATAATTATATTAACAGAAGCTTAGGTTTAACATATATAATTATGTAAAAAATATTAAACATTAAGCTCTATCTGAAGTTTAGAAAAACTTATTTAAAGCAACATAGAGAGAGGAAATTTGAGAGGTGTTAACAACAAACACGATTACCATCTATACGAGGACATCCTAGAGTTTGAACCACTCTAAAAGTAGAGAATCCCTTCCGGAAGACAGAAACAATCTGCAGAATTCAAACTGCAGAACTCTTCAATAAGAATCTCGACTCTCAGTCAGCAGAAGTCTTCTGAAAGACAAGTGTCCACCAGGAGAGAAAGGGTCCTCTCTCTTTCAAATGCAGCTTCGAGCCCCTGTTTAAACTAATATGGTCCCTTAGCTCATGTTGCTCAGCTGTTGCATTCTTAGTCAGATGGGGAAGAATATTAATTTTAGATGCCAAGCTTTTCAAGTCTGATGGCTCTATTTCAAAGGTCAGGTAAGGGGAGGATGAACTGGGAACACTGGATGAAATATCACCGTCACCTTTTGCTCTCACCAGTGTGGCAATACCCTAGGAATTACAAAGCTGGTTTTGTCCTTGGTGATCACACACCCCTTTCAGATTCACTTAAGTACCTGGTCCAAGCTGCCAGAACTTTAGGTACAGGAACCCCACATGCATAATCATTATGGTATAATCAATATATCATTTTCTCAATCCTTAAAGGTATTTGAAATGTCTCCAATTTTCATAATTTTGGGAGAAGTTCAAGGTACACATATCTCAGTAGCACAAAGAATAGGTGTGGGTTTTTCACAAATTCTCCTTGTAACACTATGACTCTTCCAGAGTTAGCATGGAAATAACCACCTTCCTGAATCCAACATTCCTAGATTTATTTAAGTGGCATAACACTTTGACTGCCTAAAACCTTTAACTGATGCTATAGACAACCTTCTAATTGTCCGGGGTCCAGCCAGTTGTCGCCTCTCGTTTTACCTCTGCTGGGCCCTCTGTGCCTCATTTCCAGCACCAGCCTCTGACTAGCACTCTTGTTTTTTTTTTTTCAAGCTTTTGTTTCTAATTTTATTGAAATTTTAATTTAAGAAATTCCAAACAAAATTAAAAAGGTGTTTTCCATAGTAAGTAGCATTTGAAGGATTCCATCAGAATCTTTTCTGAAAAGTAGAACCGTTGATATTTTTCTAGGATTCCAAAACTTTGTTTTCCAGGAAGATAAATTATTCAACAAACTATTGTGAAAAACTTGAACTGATTTCAGGTTACCAATTTTATAAGTATGACTAAATTGTGTAAAAGTACTGAAAACCTGTGGCTAGAGAGATGCCTCAGTAGTTAAGAGCACTGGCTGCTTTTGCAGAGGACCCAGGTTCCGATTCTCAGCACCCATATGGTGGCTAAAAATCATTAGTAATTCCAGTTCCAGTTCCTCTTCTGACCTCCTCAGGCTTTGCATGACATGGGTGCACTTACACACATGCAGGCAATACACTCATACATATAAAATAAAAATAATATCATCTTTTTTAAAGTACCAAAAAGGGAAAATCCTTCCCAGAAGAAGAAAGATGTGGCCACACCCTCCAGTCACCCCATCAAAATGGTAAAATCATAATTCATATCTCCTCATCTCCTAGCTACAAGCACTAAAAAGCCAAGGCCAGCAGATACATTGCTATTAACAAAGTCCAGTTTTAACTTTAGTTGGCTTTCTTCTTTTTGTCCTAAAAGTGTTTTATGTTCTAGAATCCCATGCATGCTTCCACATTTCATTTGGAGCCAATAGGATTTGGGATGGATTGGACACAGGGTGTGGAAGGAAGACAGTACACAAAGATGATTTACACAGTTCTTCACGTGCACTTGAAGGACAAAGGTGATGCTAAATGACATGGACAAAGCCATGGAACGTGCTAAGTCTTGGTTGGGGAGAATTCTGGAGCTCAGTTTTGACAAGCCCATTATTCAGGCCGAACAGCCCTAGAAGTGGAAATCTGTAGCACATGGGTAGGGGTGTGAGCTGGAGATGCAAATTTGGACAGTCATCCACATGCAGATATTTCCATAGACAATGTCCTCAACAAGAATTTGTTAATTAATTACTAGAGAAAATGATTTTGAGTTCATCTACATGCCCTAATTTTTTTTAAGGCAATAGAAAGAATTCATGAAGCTTGTCTTTAAAGTTTGATGACAGTGCTCCAGTTTTTCCTGTCATACTGTTCCCAGCTTGATGGTTTGGAGGGCAAGACACCTGGTACAATAATTTCCCACAAAAATCCAGGTATTATCTGCATACTCCTACTCCTCTACCTCCCCTCAGGACCCTAACCACTAACTATTCTAAATGTCTTCAAGATGCTCTTTATGCCCCCCAAAATCAATAGAAAGCTATGAGCAGACCCAGAAATACTTTTCCAATATTTTCACGACATTTGGAGTTGCATATCTTTTAAAAAATACAATATAAGGAAAACAGTCTTTCACAGAGCCAAGAATTCCTTGCTTGTAAGGCTGAGTGCTCAGGCTCTAAATGGGGCATCTTCATCCATACCAACCCTTTCCTGCCACTCCCCCACCACCAAGGCTTAGGGAACACTGAGGAGGAGCAAGCAAAGTGTAAAAGCTAGAGAAGATGGACAGGAATGCTGTGAAATGCTGTCTCCTGGACATGACGTGACTTGTACTCTGAACTCACGGCTGAAGCTACCTGCACAAGATCCACCCAGCCAAACTTCTGGCATAGACAGGGAAGCTGTGGGGTGCTACTGGCACTTGATAACTGCTGGCAGAGGGAAAATCATTCATTTTTGAGGGTGTTCCTGTTGTTAGGTTTCCTATGCTCCAGTGGCTGTCTCCAACCCATGCACATATGGGCAGCATTAACTGGACTTAATAGGTTTCCAAAAATATTTTTTAAAGACTTGAAGTTGTGAGGGAGATATGTCAAAAGGGTTAAGGGGGGAGTTGGAGGAGGGAAATGGGGGTGAATATTATCATATTTCATTGTACATGTGTATGGAATCCCAGCACTCAGGAGGCAAATGCAGCTGGATCTCTGAGAGATCGAGGCCAGCCTATTCTATATAGCAAGTTCCAGGCCAACTGAGGTATAGGGACACCCTGTCTCAAAAAGACAAAATAAATAAATAGATAGATAGATAGATAGATAGATAGATAGATAGATAGATAGATAGATAAATAGATAAATAGAATAAAAATGATAATGCCTTGATTGTTTTCAGGGAACATTTCCACACACGGAGGAAGACACTACCATCAAAGGAGCCACGTGAACCCGTGTTGCTGACAGCTTGTCTTCTGCTTGGCATCCAAACCAGGCTGGAAAATATTAATTGTTCCTGCTTATGCAAAGCTTTCTAAATGTTTCCAGAACAAGACCTCTTCTACACATCTGAAAATGCAAAGACTACTGCATCCTAGTGACCCACATAACCATCACGTGTCTTCCTTTCAAAAAGTGCCACTGAGCATGACCCTAAGAGCAAAAGCTGACAAAGTGCATTTCATCAAAGTTCAAAAGGTTTGATCTTCAAAAGGCAGCACTAGGGAAAGGAAAAGGCCAGCTGCAGACCTGGAGAGAAGACTTTGACATCATATATTTGATGAAGGGCTTGGTTTTTTTTTTGTTTTGTTTTTTGTTTTTTTGTTTTTTTGGTTTTTTTTTGATCTTTTGAGACAGGGTCTCCCTGTAGCCCCAGCTGTCCTGGAACTCACTATGTAGGCCAGGCTGGCCTTGAACTCACAGAGATCCACCTGCCTCTGCCTCCCAAGTGCTGGGATTAAAGACATGCGCCACCAAGCTTGGTTTATGTCCCAGTTTGCACCTTGATGATTGATTTTTGAGTGTTTATGTGTTTATTAATGTCCCAGTTTTAAAAGTGGAAAAAAGATGTGAATAGATATCTCACCAAAGAAGATGTCCATGTAGTTAATAAACACATAAACACTCAAAATCAATCATCAAGGGGGTGCAAATTAAAATCACGACAAATAACATTTCACACCTACTAGAAGAGTGATAATTTTTAAAAATTTTTACAAAAACTTTATTGAGAATTTCATACATGCATATAAGGTGTTTTGATCAAATCCATGCCCACTCCCTCCCCTCCAACATTTCCCCCTCTGAAGAGGTAACCCTAAAATCTTTTAAGGATTAGATACAAGCTCCCAAATGAAGAGTGATCATTTTTAAAAGTGACAAAAACAAATGTGGTTAGCCTGTGGAGAGCAGAGAGCCCTCATAAGATACTGGAAGAGGGAAATGTACAGTTGCTTTGGAAAATGCACTATTAGTTTCTAATTTCCTATAGGTCTAGTAGCTCTGCTTCTGGTATGTACCAAAGAAAAATAAAAATGCCCAGACATGTAAAACCTTGCATAAATGTTGAAAGATATAGTGTACACAATAGCCACAATTAGAAATAACCCAATAGCCGGGCATGGTGGTATATGCCTCTAATCTCAGCACTTGGGAGGCAGAGGCAGGTGGAGCTCTGTAAGCCTGAGGCCAGCCTGGTCTACATAGTGAATTCAAGGCCAGCTGAGGCTACAGGGAGACCCTGTCTCAAAAAACAAAAGCGAAATAACCCAAATGTCCATTGCTTAGTTTGGTGAGTGGGGAAATATAAAGTGGTATAGCCACACAAGTGGAATACTATTTAGCTAGCAATAAGAGGAAACAAAATACAGATGCTTGCTATAATACAAATGAATTAAAATGTGGTGCTGAATGAGCAGCACCAGAAACAAAGGCCATACGCTTTATGATTCTTTGTATATGAAATGTCCAGAAAAGACAAGCCCTCAGACAACGTGCGGTGGTTGTCTGAAGTTAGAAGCAGGAGCAAGGATTAACAGCAAACAAAATCTCATTGGCTGATGCGCTGTGGTAATGATTATATAACTCCCTAAGTTTCTTAAAACACGCTGAATTTCAGGGAAATGTTCCCTGAAAACAATCAAGGCATTATCATGAGTGAATTTTATGATCTGTAAACTATACTTCATTAGTGACACTAAGAAAAAAGAAAATTCAGTTTTAAGGTGACTAATAACACGTAAGCTTGTTAAACGAAGAAAAAAAAAAAGTGCTACAAGGCAGTTGGGAGCCAGGTGTTCCAGGTGACCAAGACTGGGCTCCAGGGAGACATAAATTATGCCCCATACCACTGGGTCAGTTGGGGCTAAAGAAAAGGAACAGGAAATGACGAATGGGAGAGAGTTAGAGGCTTCTATTTCCTCTGTAGTACAAATACCATGTAACATAAGATTTTGTAATCTAGAAAAATTAATGTAATGCAAAATTAACTTCCATACTTACTATTTGCTTGGAGACAGGCTACTCTGAACCAGGAGGGTAACGATGTTACCCAATGTCCAGACTTGTTTACAGCCCATTTGATATTAGACCTTTAAAACTTCCAAGTGGCACTGAGTAAGTAGCTAAATATTTTGTAACAAAAACCAAGGAGTCTAAAACTCCCAGGTGGATTGTGGGTGTAGTTCAGCAGTAGAGTTCTTACATAGCATGTATGAGGACCTAAGTTCATCTCCAACACCATAGAAATAAACAACAAACTCCTCTGATTAGGCACATAACACATTCTCCATATTCCTTTTATTGCTTAAAATGTGAAAATAAAATAGAGGGGCCACAAAACTATAAAATACAGGTGTGATCATTTAAAAATTAATTTCTTTAAAAATACCAAAAACTATTTGTGGTTAATTATTTCTACAGTGATTCGATTAGTTGTTCTTCTAATTTTACGCCATTTTACTTTATTGTGGGATGCAAATACATACTACTAATTTAATGTTATTTAGAAAATAGTATACAATACTCCAATAGAAAGGAAGTGCCTTATGCAAATACTACTCATAAGTAAATTTGCAAGTAATTTCCAAAGCTACGTATCATTTTGTTAAATACCTTTGCTTCCTAACATTTTTATTATTTATTTTTATTTTATTTTATGTGTATGAGTGTATTGCCTGCATGCGTGTAAGTGCATCCATGTCATGCAGTGCCTGCGGTGGTCAGAAAAGGGTACCAGATCCCCTGGAGCTGGAGTTGCAGTCTGTTGTTAGCTGCCATGTGAATGCTGGGAATCAAACCCAGGTCCTCTGCAAGAGCAGCCAGTGCTCTTAACTGCTGAGCCATCTCTCTAGTTCCTGCTTCCTAACATTTTAAAAAACAAACCTCAAGGCTGAAGATGTAGCTCAGTAGTAAAGTGCTTGCCTAGGGTTTGATCCCCAGCACAGTAAAAATTAATAAATTTAAAATTTTAAAAATTCAGACTTACAGAAAATTTACAAGAATAGTACAGTGACCAGTTCTTGCTCTTTATTTATATTCACTCGATGTTAGTGCTTTCCACATTTGCAGTTTCTGCTTCTTTTCAGAAGTTGCAGCTTTCACAAGACATCACCCTTAAAAGCATGACCACATCTTTTCAAGATAAAGATATTCTCTCACACACCAGGGTCCAGCCAAAAATCCTATAGTACATTCATTGTCATGAGTGCATTTTCTTATTTATTTATTATTTATATTTTATGTGTATGAGTATATTGCCTACATGTATGTAAGTGCACCTATGTCATGCAATGTCCACAGAGGACAGAAGATGGCATCAGATCCTCTGGAACTGGAGTTACAGAAAGTTGTTAGCTGCCATATGGATGCTGGGACTTGAACCCAAGTCTTCTGCAAGAGCAGCCAGTGTTCTTAAATGCTGAGCTATCTCTCCAGACCTGTCATGTGTTTTCTAAGAAAAGTTTTCTTTTTTATATTCCTCATGACATTGTTAAATTTTTTTAATTAAAAAAATTTTATTTTGTGCGTATGTCTTGCCTGCATGTATGTAAGTGCACCATGTGCATGTAATACCTGTGGAGGCCAGAAGAGGGTGTCAGATCCACTGGAACTGGAGTTACTGACAGTTGTTAGCTACTATGTGAGTGCTAGGAACCAAACCCAGATCCTCTGGAAAAGCAGCCAATGTTCTTAAACCTCTGAGCCATCTCTCCAGCCCCAATGCTGATAGTTTTTAAAACTGGAGAAAAACTACTTCACAAATCTCAGTTTGAATTGCCTCATTGTGTCTTCATGTATGAAACCAGTTACACCTGCCGCAAGAAAACCAGGGAAGTAGAACTAGTTTTTTCAGAACATTTCAGCAGGTGGCACATGATGTCAGCCTGGGTCACTACAGCAAAGACAAATTTCATACTGATGATGGTGGTGAACACCAGGTTTCTCCAAAGTAAAGTTGCCTTTTTCTCTTTCTAAATGGTAAGTATATTATGGGAATTTGTGAGTAACATGTCCTCCAGTCATCCACCGCCAGGTCTTCAATTTCTATTCTCCCCCAGTCGATTATTACCATGGTGATTTTGTAATGGTGATTTTCTAGCCTACCGTTTCTCCTATACACTAATTGGTATTCTTCTACAAAGCAGAGCTTTCATCCTGAGCCTGAGTCCCTCCCTTTGAAGTGCCAGTATGAAGTCAAACCTGTTAAAAAATGAATAATATCCCCCACAGTCTTCATTCTGATGCTCACATTGCCGCAGATTTAGCCGATAGGAGCATCTGTGCTACCCTCTGTGTACTTTCCAAATGTCAATATTATTTTTTGATGACTTCCTTGTTTTCTCTACATTTTCATTCTATTTCTGGAAACTTCCATTTCTTCAAGGAACCCTAGTTCCTTTTAAAGAAGGAAGGCATTGACATCAAGACCTGGGCATAGGGATGGATGCTCGCTGTTACTGCAGTGTCACTGCTTACAGCCCCGGCGGGGAGAAGAGCTCGTGTTTTACAGCATGAGCTAATCCTCTTGTATTTCCAATTTGATCTCAGCATCACAGGATTCTTTCTGCCCCTTTCCATATTTCCCATGTGTAGGTACCCTTCCATTGATTCTTTAGGCCTAAATATGAAAGAACAAAATAAGATGCTTGTTACTCTGTAAAATTCCCACTACTGCTTTGACTATCCATTCTGAACAAGCCGGGTGGGTTTCTAAGAGGGCTCATCCCCACTTACTAAACTCCCATCCTATAGCATGATCATCATTTTCTAGTTTTAGGAACTGAAAGAACAGTGTATTTATATTAACATGCTTAGAAATGCTTTTCTACCACCTAACTTGGAAGAGGATTTTCAAAGCTAGCAGAAGCTTGTGAAAGTAACAAGGCATGAAATTACAGAAGGGCAAAGCTCATGTCATGCTCTCTGACCAAAAGCTGGCATGCTTATCCCAGAGGGCAAGGCTCAAGGGAGAAATTTTCCACAAGGAAAACCACTGCAGTAGGAGACATATGAATGGCTGGTGGGGAGACCTGTGAAAAACTCACCATCCACTGGGATGCATTACTTACCACGAAAAATAGAAGCTATATTTTTAGGTAGAAGGCAAATTGGGTGATTATAGCTTGGTTCAGAGTACGTTGCTCATTTTTATTCTATATGTTTAAAAGTACTGAAGAATGTTCAGTGATCTCAAAGGACTCACTGCAGCTGACAAGAAGGTGGAAAACACTGTAAACCCCAGTTCTCACCCATAAAATACTTTCAACGTGAAGGAAGCTGGGAGGGGGTGGGATAGATGCTGCTGTCATGCATCTGGGAGGAATTGCTTCCATCTAATATTTATAAAAAGCAACTTGGTCACACCCTCAGACCCTGTAAGTACATTTGTAAGAGTTTTATCTAAAAGAAGTAGGTTGTACCAAAATATTATCCTTGAAGATATCATTATGACATTATTTCTTATATTTAAAACATTAATTAGGAATTAGGAATGTTGCCCCATGGTGAGGGTGTCTGCCTACCGTGTGTCCAGTCTCCAATATTGCCACTATTACTACTATTATTAATAATACATTAAAATAGAATGTAAGTACAAGAGTTGGTTAAATAGTATCGTATCTCATTGAGAAAGAAAAAATTGCCTTCATGTAAGAACATGAAGTCATATGTAACAACACAAGAATAAATTCAATGTTGGGAGAAAAAGGCAAGATTCCAGAATAGTATTTGTGGTAGGTTCCCAATTTTTATTGTAAAAAGATACAATGTCAATAAGTATTGGATGGATGATCATTTACAGAGAAATATTGGAAAAATGTCAGAGATCATTAACAGCACATATGCATGATCTGTGCTTTTCTAAAATAAACGTTTCCCTTTTTAACCTGAAAATTTCCATTTAAATAAAATTGTAAAGAGACTAACCTAGTGGGAAATTTGAGGACTTTAGAGACAGAGAGCCCAGGTTTGAACTTGAGACTCACTTGCTGTGTAAATGCAGAGAAGCTGCTTGCTCCTTCTAAGCCTTCGCTTTTCTCTTCTGTTAAATGAGAGCAGTAACATCACCTCACAAGGACGAGGGGGAAAGAAATGAGATAAAAACTATTAATGTATCGGATGGACCTGACAGATGCGGCCTTGATACTTATTATCAGTACTATTATTGCTATTAATGTTACTAAATCTCCCAAAATGGAAGATATCAGCCAAAAATTTAATATTGATTCTAGAGAGCAAAAGCATTCATGAGTATTTTAATCTTATTATTCTACAGTGTAAGGCTACTTACCTTTAAAATAGTTTTCCTTTCATTGGGATATTACACATAAAATGTACAAAAGGTCGTAAAGATAGTTTAAGGAAAAAAAAAGATGACTCAGAAAGACACCATCAGGTCACTCACTAGAATGTTGACGGCCTCAAACCTCATCCCTTTAACTCCCTGATTACAGTCTCATCTGAATTCTTCAATGAAAACTGCCTTGATTTTTTTGTGGTTTCACAACTTACATGAGCACTGTAAACACCACTTTATTTTGCCAGTTTGGGATTTGGGTGAAGATATTCACGCTATGTGCCTTTGTATCTCTTTTCCATCAAACTGTCTTTTTCTGACTTACTATATATTTGTGTCTGCTAGTCTTTATTATGTAATATTCCATTGTAAAAACATACAATGCATGCATTCATTCTACCACTGATAGACATTGTCCATGTACTCAGTTTGGGGCCGATATGAATGCTTTTGTGCATCCAAAATTCACATATAAATAGGGGTACCAATATATATGCCCACTAGTGCCACACGAATGTTTCTTTGCTCTGCTTTTAACACTTTTGATAATTCAGTGAACATGTAATAATTCAGAATTTTTTAAATTCAAATTGCATTTCTTTAATGACAGAAGATTGAAGAATTTCATGTGTGGTGTGTGTGTGCGCGAGCGTGCATGCACACTCAATTAAATGCATATGTTAAGGTTTTAAATCTCATGTTTTGTTAAATTGTCTAATATTTTTATCATTATGTGGGAGTTTTTAACTATATCTTAAATATGGGCTGGAGAGATGGCTCAATGGTTAAGAGCACTGGCTGCTCTGGCAGAGGCCCTGGGTTCGGTTTCCAATACCCACATAGCAGCTAACAACCGCCCATTACTCCAGTTCCAGGGGATCTGATGCCCTCTTTTGACCTATGTGAGCATTGCACGACTCAGGTGCACTTACATTCAGGCAATACACTCATACACATAAAATAAAAATAATAAAATATTAAAAATATATCTTAAATATTACAATTTATATATTATTATATTTTGTTTTCTAAATACTTCATAATTTGAATTTCATGTTCTGGAGTCGATTTTATTTATTAGGGAATAAAGTAGGTCCTTCATTCTTGCATACTACCTCAGCATCTCTTACGGAAGTCCTTTCCTCACTACTTTTCTTTTTTAAAAAACCATTAATTTTTTTAATTTTATATGTGTGAGTGTATTGCCTGCATGTATGTGAGTGCACCCGTGTCATGCAATGCCGTGGAGGTCAGAAGAGGGCTTCAGACCCCTGGAACCTGCATGTATGTGAGTGCACCCGTGTCATGCAATGCCGTGGAGGTCAGAAGAGGGCTTCAGATTCCCCTGGAACTGGAGCCAAGGATGGTTCATAGCCACCATGAAGGCGCTGGGAATTGAACCCAGGTCCTCTGCAAGAGCAGTCAGTGCTCTTAACTGCTGCCCATCTCTCCAGCCCCTCCTCACTAATTTTCAAGACAATCTCCTTCTTATGTTAACATTCATATGTTTGTTTTGGGCTGTCTTTTGTGTTCCACTATTTGTCTATCCTGCCTTTGATCACCGCAGCTATGTTTCTATTGTCTTTATACAAAACCTTCCTTCGACATAGAACAAGTTTCTCCACCTGCTCCAGCGTGTCTTAATTATTCTTAGCATATTAAAAACTCTTGTAGAATCAGCATGTCAATTATAGACACACTTATATACTTGTGGAATATAGACTGGGATGGAATTGAATCTATGAATGAGTTTGGAAATAATTTACACTTTATGCTATGGAATATTTGGAATATCATTTCATTTTTTGCATTCTTTTTCACTCCCTTTTAGGAATATATATTATTTTCTTCCTCTGGAGAAATAAAACAATCTTTTCATGACTTTCATCAGATTTATTCTTAGGTAATTCATACTTTTTATTCTGCTTAATGCTTTGTTTTTAAGCTTCTTTTTCTCTGTGCTTATTTTAATATTAAAGTATTAGTATTTAATGCTTTAATACTTTAAGCATACAAGTTGCTAAATTGCTATCATTCAAAGCAACTTTCCTATACCTAATTTTAATTTTTGTGTATACAATAATATAACCTAGAAGTAAAGATGTCTCCTGCTTCCTTTACAGCCCTGAGCCTTTCTCCTTCTTCTTCCTCTGTCACAGTGCTTCTAGCACAACACTGAGCAGAACGGGCTCAATACTGATTTCACTGGTCTTGTTAGTCAAAATGTAATACTGACAGTAACTTTAATTTCTGCCGTTCTGGTTGGATCGGGGTGGCCCCTCAGAGTTTTTAATTTGCATTTCCTTGTGTATATCTCATGTGGTTTTAGTTACTCAACTATCTTGTTTTGTGAAGTATTTTTGAACTTTTATTCATTCATATTCCTAATGGGGTTATATGTATAAGGACCCCTTCTTATTCAGAATACAAATCTGTTTTCTCTATTTCCTCTCATATCTTTTTATTTTCCTAAAAATCTTTTTCTTTTTTTGAGACAATTCTTGCTATATCCCTGCTTGAATTCACTGTGTAGCCGAGGCTGCCCTTAAGTTTGCAGAGATCCTCCTGCCTTTGCCACTCAAGCGCTGAGATTACAGGTGTGAGTCACCATGTCCAGCATCTAAAGTTGTCTTTTGAAGAGATGCTTGTAAATTTTGACAAAGTCAAATTTACCTTTTTTATGATTAGTACTACTTAAGGCCTCACCAAGAAATCATCTACACAAAGCCAGGAAGTATGCAGACACTTTGCAGAATTCATTTACATTAAGACCTATGGTTTATTTGGAATTCATTTTTCATGTGGGTTAAGGTAAAAGCCAAAGTTTATTTTTTTCTCTTCTGGATAGTGAGATATTGGCAGCCCCAATTACTAATTTCCATATAAATTCCAAATGCTTTCAAAATAATATCTCTTAAATTCTTCCGTAGTCTATGCCCATTGTACCAAGCAGACACTCAGTAGCACCCATTGTACCCTCTACATATTTCTGAGAGCCCCTCAAAGACTTGACTATACTGTCAGTGAAGGCTGCTGGTCAAGACCCTCCTGACTGATGGCTTTGCTGGCGATACCCATGTTCAACCCCAAGGTCTGTGCTGTAGATGCTTCTCAAAGGTGTTAGCTGAGCTGCCATTCCCAGAGCTGGGGAACATGAGCTGCGGACCTTCCAGATCTCGAAGTAATGCCCAGAACATCAGTTCCCACGGGAGTCCTGCTCATCTTCTGGCCTTCAGCGCTCCCAACATTGGGCTTCAGATCTAATTCAGTAAAGAAGGAAACAGGCTCCTCGGCATATCCTCCACCTTCTCTTCTTTCCTGTTATAATCCCACCTCACCCCAAAGCAACTTGGCTGTTCTTTCTGGATTCATCTTTTCATTCTTCTCAGATGACTATTTTACTGTCACTTCTAAACAAGTTTTTCTCTTTCTTTCCTTTCCTTTTTTAAATTTTATTTTTGGAAGCATTCTTTAAAATATCTATAAATCAGCAATAAGTCTGCATCTGACTTTTACATGTCTAAAGCTCCAGTCAGATGATCTGCCCAGAAGAAACAGAATGTTCCAAACATTAGCCTTGGGCTAAATGAATTAAGCCTACACATTAGGCCTGCCCAGTTGCTTTCAACCACTGATTCCATTCCAGCACATCCCATAGCATGTGCCCAGAACCTGGCACTGAGAGAGAAAGAGGAAGAACTCTACCCTGGTGAAGGCTGGCAAGAGAAATGGAAACAGACATAGAGACTGGCAACTGGAGCAGCCAGGTAGCTGCTATGAGTGACATAGAGGGTCAAATAAGCATATGGCAAAGGGCACCAAACCAGTCTGGGGCCAGGGAGAAGCTAACAATAGCAGCTCTACGCTGAAAGGTAACTAGTGTTCCAGAAATAGTGGAAGGCTAGAAAGGAACTCTGTGGTAAAGAGGCAGGACATGCAAAGGTGGGAGGCGAATATGACTGTGTAAGTCATCTTGAGTGCTTTTTAGCATCAAATAAAATAATGGCTGCAGGTTGAGGCAAAAGAACATCAAAATGTTAAGGAGGTGACTTTACTAGAATGTTGATTTTAAGTCAGTAATTAACGCAGAGTTGTTGAATGTCACATTCCACTTGACAAGATGAAGATAACTGCTTTTTCCCCAATAATCTGACAATATTTAGCATTAGAATGGAAAAGACAAAAGTATTACCCTGATAACTGTTGGATACCCTACAATTCAATTTGATACCAAACTGCCTACAGTTAGTATAGATCTTGATAGTTAAGAGCAGTGTTCTCCACACAATGGCTCCCGCTTTAGTCCTAAATCTTAGGGACTAAAGGATAACTATCTCAGCTTGGAAAGCCCCAAGCTAACTTGAGAAACCCCCAACCCAGAAACTGTAATATCTGAGAAAAACATAAGCCAGCTCTTACTGTCCCAAACCCCCAAACTGTAAAAAAATAAATAAATAAGTAAAAATAAATTAAAAAAAGAGCTGCTGAAAAAAATACTCAGTCTTTCCTCTTTCAAGCTCAGACCTCAGGGCACAGTTTCCATCCCCTGGAGAAGCTATAGCTCTTTAATAAAGAGCAATGTGCTTCTGATGAGGTCCGTCTCATTTCTCGTTCATTGTCACATCACCTCACCCCAGTCAATCCTGATCAAGAATCTTTTAACAGGGACTACCTTCACTTCTAACCCCATTGGGCTTGATAATTCAAAAAATCTTAAAGAATTTATTAGAAAAACTTACAGAATTCACTGCATTTATTCAAGCACAGGTAGGGATAGCAGCCTTCCCCCATGCTGGAGGCAAATGCCCTGTAAATGGGGAGAGTTAGAGATCATATAGGGGTTAGGGCTTGAGGAAGCGGATGCAACTACAGGGGTCTATGTGTCTCATTTTCTGGAGCCACTTGCTCAAGCAGGACAGGCTATCTTGAGCAACATTCTGTCTCAAAACAGTTCCTCCTGAGTTCTGGAAGTGGCTGATCTGGGTGTGATTGACCCATAAGATTAGTAGCGGTCTCAGAGGCAGATAAGGTCAGTAGCAGTTTCAGAGGACTTTTGGGGCATTCTATCCATTCCGACTCCTAGTTTTGGAGGTTCTACAGGGAGTCAGTTGGCCCCACTGTCTTTGGGCCTGTGGTGAGGCAGAAGAATAACAAGGCAGGAGAATGCAGAGGAAGTTGCCTCATAGCAGCTGGAAAGCAAGGAGAGAAACAAGAAGGGGCCATGGGGACCCAATATCCTTTTCTAAGACACTTCCCCAATGACCTTCTTCCCACTAGGCCCCACCTCATAAAGGTTCTTCCACCTTCCAGTAGCTCCACAGGCTAACAAACAAGCCTTTAACACATGGGCCTTTGGGTGGGGAGGTACTCCAGATGCAAACTATACCAATAAGGTTCTGGGCTGGGGGTGCTCCAGGCACAGAGCTCTATGCGCTTCCTGATAAATACAGGAATGCCACCCTCCTACACTTCAGTGTGTTAACCACAAGGATGTTCCACTGAGTTTTTATTGGAGGTTCATCCTATAGGCAAAATTGATTAAATCACTGACCGACTGCCAACCTTGGGGAACACTGGGAGTTGCCTTATTTGCATAACAAAGGCATCTTATCAGTCAGGAAAACCCAAGAGATTTTGAAGATGTGTCAGCTAGAAAAAGATCAGATGTATTTTTTTTAATTATACTGCAAATGAAATTGGCTAGAGACCAGGTATTAAATTAAACACGTACAAAGTTCTTCAAAGTTGTTTTGCAGGAAATACCTCTAGAACATGCCAGAAACCTGGGACAAAGCATGATGACCTGAGCAAAGGAACCTCAACACTTCCTCCTTCCTTCCATTCAGATAATAAACACCTCCTCTCTCCTCACAAACTGCTTCACTGTCAACAAACTACAGCATAGATTTGAACATGTTTCCTGCGTTCTTGTCAACTGGTCTTCAACAGAACTTCTGTTTGACAGAGCCTGGTGCCATAGCCTTGGCTTACATGTGCATGAAACAGCAAGCAGGTGTTACCAGCATCAACTGAAAATCTCTTCTAACTACTAAAAGGTCACAAGTATGAAAGAAATTAATTTTTAAGTCCATGCATTTTGATGCCAGTAGAAGGGAGTATGGAAATAGAATTAAAAAGCCCCACTTGCAATACTAAGAAAATATATAAAATGTGTTGGAATAAACTTTATAAGAAATGTGGCATAGAACCTAGAGGATGAAGGGAAAAGCCAGGAAATGAAAGGGTGTTAGGCATGTTTAGGGTATGGTGAGGAACCATAAAGCAAAAACAGCGGCTCACAGGGCTAACTTTGATGATAGTGACCGAAGATGGCAGAAATGCTTGTCATGTGGGATCAACTGGACTTGAATATGAATTTGAGGGTACAAGATAATGCCCAGAGGTTCAGTAGCCTGAGGAGGTTTATAGTGCAAGTGCTCAGGCACTGCAGCCAGGGAGATACTCTAGCTGTGATTACTGAACTAGATTAGGTCTGTTCCAGACACGGCAGATTCCATGGTCCTCACCCAGGAAGGACAAGGAAGGTAGTTTGTTTACACAGCTCGAAGTAAGCTCAAGGGTAGATGAAAACAATCAGTGAAGTCTTGAAGGAGAAAATTACAGCCTAGACTTTTGCTTTGTATAGATTTCATTTCCTGTGATCTTACAATAGAGTTTACATGTATGTGTATTTATGCTGACTCAAATATCAAACTATGGTTAGGCAAAGCAAAGTAAGGAATGATTTTTTTTTTAAGTCTTTGCTGGTGGAGTTTATTTTTGTGCCATCACCATCTAGTGGAGAAAAGAGAAGAAAACAGAAGACTCTATATGGGGGGGGGTTAGTATACTAATTTTACCTTTTTATATTTATTCAATTATCACAATAGACTGTGAGGTTGGCATTATTTTTTTCCTTTTAAATATTTGGAAATGAGAGCTTAGACGTTAAGTAGTGTGACCCAAGGTCACACTATGACCCACTCAAACCTAGATCGTTGATGTCAATTCTAGTGTATTTTCAAGTCTTACTATATCCAAATAGTCAGTGCTACTCTCACCTGTGACTTAGGAAGTAAAATAAATATACGTACTTTCCTTTGTTTTTATTTTTCCTTATTTATATATGTGAGCAAAGTACATGTACAAAAAAAAGGGATGAGGTTAGGGGGCTAGCACATGCTTAGCAAGTACAAGGCCCTCTCATCACAAAACAAATCAAAAAAATTAAAAAATGGACCTTCAAGAGACTGGGCCACCTCTCTTTACCCCAGAAGCCCAAGTGCTCTATGAGTTAGGCATCTTGTTTCTCTTGGAGTTTAATATTCTTTTCTTTGAGATAAGATCTCACACTGTACACCTGCTCCCAGGTATTTGAGAGGTTGAGAAGGAATCACAGTTCGAGTCTAGTCCTGGCAACTTAACATGACTGGCTCCCCACAATCTGTATATATGTGTGTATCTATACTTTTTTAAAGGGAGAGACTTACAGAAAAGATGATAAAATCATAAACAGTTAATACATAGATTCAGAATACCACACCTACTTTTTAGTGTTTTACACTTCTTTTTTCAGACAAGCTCTAAGCTTTGACTGGCCTGGAACTCACAGAGATTTGCTTGTCTCTGCTTTCGGAATGCTAGGATTAATAAATGCTTATGGTGCTCACTGCTTGTACCTGACTGCTGCAATGTAACTTTAAGGGCTGCAGGACATCATTTTATGTGGAGAAAATGCTTTCCATTTCGCAGCTATTGTATACGAGATAACTACCGCTCTCTTTAAAAAAAAAAAAAAGAGAGAGAGAGAGAGAGAGTATTGCCTGCATGTACGTAAGTGAACCTGAGTCGTGCACTGCCCACTGAGATCAGAAGAGGGAGTCCGATTCCCCTGGAACTAGAGTTGTACAGTTAAGGGACATGTGGGTGCTGGGAATCGAATCTAGAGCCTCTGCAAGAGCAGCCAATGCTCTTATCCTCTGAGCCATCTCTCCAGACTTCGAGATAACTATCTCTTAAGCAAGTACTTAGGGCGACAGGCCCTAGGGCAAAAAAGTAAATCTAAAAGGGGAGGAGAAACCTATTTATTTGCATTTCCTTGATGCAGCCTTCTAAGTTGAACTTTTTTTTCCACCTCTGTAGTTGCTTGTGTTTTTCCAAGTCAGAATCTTTCTCCAGTTTTCTATTGGCCTGTTTTGGGTATTTCCCCTGCATTTCAGACTTACTAACAGATAAACCTCCCTGACTACTCTAACGCTCAGGTTATGCTCCCAGAAGCCAGGGAGCCTGGAAAGCCGCGTTCCCAGGGCTCCTCCCCATTTATGCGCTACTCAGGGTCCAAGGGGGCTAAAACACCCCCCCCCCCCCCCCCCCCCGGCGCCAGCCCCCGCCCCAACCCGCCTCTAAACTGCCCCACCTCAAAAAAACATAGCCAAACACACACGAGCGCATTTTACCCCCCCCCCCCCCCCCCCCGGCACTGCGTACGCTTCCGCAGCGCACCCGGTCTGTCAAGCCAGCCTTCAAAAAGACCATTCCCAAAGACGGAAGTAGACGAGCTACGGCCAGGATGAGTGACAGTGAACTACATTTCCCGCAGTGCAATGCGAGAAATCGCCAGCGGCGATTGGGGCAACCGGAGGTCCCCGAAGGGCCGCCAGAGAGCCTGCCTGTGGAGAGGTAAGAGGTCGTGGACTACGTTTCCCGGCGTGCTGCGCGAGGCGTTGCCAGCGGCCAGCAGAGGGCGGGCCGACGCGGGAGCTCCGGACGTGAGGCATGAGCGGCGCCCTCCCTCGGCCCGCGCGCGTCCTGCTGCCTCCCCGAGCTAGGGTCGCGCGGCACGGGGCCTAGCGGCGGGCGGCGGCTTTCTCACGGGCAGGTGCTGAGGCGCCCGACGCCTGGGAGGCCGGCGGCCACCATGGAGGTGAGCGGGCCGGAAGACGACCCTTTCCTGTCGCAGCTGCACCAGGTGCAGTGCCCCGTATGCCAGCAGATGATGCCCGCCGCGCACATCAACTCGCACCTGGACCGCTGCCTGCTGCTGCACCCCGCGGGGCACGCAGAGTCCGCTGCCGGGCCGCACCGCGCGGGGGAGCGGGCCAAGGGGCCCTCGCCGCCCGGCCCCAAGCGGCGGCGGCTGTCGGAGAGCTCTGCGCTGAAGCAACCGGCCACCCCGACGGCGGCCGAGAGCAGCGAGGGCGAGGGCGACGACGGCGACGACGGCGGCGAGACCGAGAGCCGTGAGAGCTACGACGCGCCGCCCACGCCTAGCGGCGCGCGCCTCATCCCCGACTTCCCGGTGGCCCGCTCCAGCAGCCCGGCCCGGAAGGGCTTGGGCAAGAGGCCGGCGGCCGCCGCGGCGGGCAGCGCATCTCCGCGCAGCTGGGACGAGGCGGAGGCACCGGAGGAGGAGGAGGCGGGGGGCGACGGCGATGCGGACGCGGACGGCGAGGACGACCCCGGGCACTGGGACGCGGACGCCGCCGACACCTCGTTCGCGGTCAGTGCGGGCCGCGCGCATCCCCGGGCGCTGGCGGCCGAGGACATCCGGCAGATGCTGGAGGGCAAGCCGCTGGCCGACAAGATGCGCCCGGATACGCTGCAGGACTACATCGGGCAGAGTAGGGCGGTGGGACAGGAGACGCTGCTGCGCTCGCTGCTGGAGACCAACGAGATCCCCTCGCTCATCCTCTGGGGGCCGCCGGGTTGCGGCAAGGTGAGTGCCGCGGCTGTGTCCGGGGCGGGTGCGGTCCTTCGGTCCCGACCCCTCCTCCCGGAAGAGGGATGCCTGGGGGCGCGGTCCAGACCCGGAGTCTATGATGAGGGACCTGAAGTCTGGCTCCCCAGGTTCCTGAGAGGCTCTGGTTGGACAGAGAAGCGAGCTATCTCTGTTCCATTGCTCCCTCCGCCCGGATTTTTAGTGATCTAATTCTCATCTGCAAAGATTGGAACATTTGTATGTTATATTTGCATATATACCGATTCAATTTATAGAAAAAGTAATTTTTTTCCTGTTACATGCTTCCTTTCCCTCGCACTAGTAGTTGGTTTATTCTAACTGGTTTTTCCAGAAGTAAAATGAAACTCCCTTCTGCATATCGTGTGCATCAGGCATTTCCATAACTTTCTCACACTGCCTTCCACTTTAGAACAGCATCAGTGCATTATGACGTTCTGTGTATCTTCTTAGGGCCCAGGGCCACAGGAAGGTACTTAAGATACCTTGGGTCTAGAGAATACAAGAAAATGAATAGCCTGCCCATAGGTTGCTCTGCCCTAGGAAGAGGAAGACTGAGCCCGGGGTCACAATGGAAAGAGCTCTTCTCAGGCTGAGACTCGGACTGCTTCATGCACAAGCATTCATGGTTTTTAGCCTCTTCGAAGGCAGCTTCATCCCTCAACCACACCTCTTTACTTCCTGGAATGCATCCTCCTTTTGGGGCCTTGTACTCTGTCCCCTTTGGTTAAAAACACCTTAGGCGTGTACCTCAGGTAGCAGTTGTGAGCCTAGGGCCTTGCCCTGTGTCCTCCATCATGGAAATACAGCTCCAGCCTCCAGATAACATGCTGATGGTTCAGTTGTTGACATATTGCCCTCGTGGATTTAGTTGTTACTCTGATTAGGTGCTTGGCCAGAAGCATTGTTAGTAATTGGGAACTCTGTACAACAATAGAAGAATCTGCTGTTGATGGCCATAGGCTTTGAGACAAGTCTACAGGGAGATGAGTGGTGAGTCACAGGGTTTAATGCAAAAGGTTTACTGGGCGAGGCTGCTCAGTGAGGCAGTTGGTGATAGTCACATTCCAGCAGTCAGGTAAGTGGGGATTTAAGAAGCAGCCAGTGTCTGATGGCACTGTACAAGTTTCAGAAAATGAAGTGCTGCCTTTGTTCAGGAACAAATTTGTCAAACTTTTAATAAGCAGTCTTCCTGTTTATTCACATTCTTAGTATTACAGTGCTAATAATAATACTCAGAATGGCTAGTGCATATTCATTGAGCATCCATGAAGTACCAGATTCTGAATGAACATAATCTTTACTAGATTCTCCTTTGTTTTTAATTTTTCCAGAGTGGACATTCAGAAGTGGCACACAGCCATCTCAGGTGCTAGCTAGTGATCATTAGTCTTGATTAGCAGCATTCACTGCCTTTCTCAGCTGCCCTGCTTGGTTCTGGGATCAACTCTGTCCTAGGTCCCCAAGCCTCTTAGTGTCTTGGCTGAAGGAGAGAGAATGTTCTTTTTGGTGAGAGATCACAGCTGTCAGCAGGCTCTGCTAAATCAAGAAGGCCACTCTTTATTAGGATTCCTAAGATCTTAGAGTCCCTCAAAAAAGAATCAAAAGGGGTTAGGAACAAGAGCAAAAAGTTCAGATTTAGCCTAGGATTTAGCTACCTCTCTATTTTAGTTGTAATGTTTTTGCTTTATTGTGTTTTCAGTTTTTAAAACTTCAGTAGTATTTCAGATCATGCCTGTGCCTCAACATTCTTCAGCATTCAGGGTAATTGGTTCAACAGTGCTGATGCTGCTTGTGGTACCCATGCATGCTGGCCACTCTGTGATAAGTTTTTCAAACTCTGTGTGTGATCCTTTTCTAGACCACCTTGGCTCACATCATAGCCAACAACAGCAAGAAGCACAGTATAAGGTTTGTGACATTGTCTGCAACAAATGCCAAGACAAATGATGTACGAGATGTCATAAAACAAGCTCAGAATGAAAAAAGCTTCTTCAAAAGGAAAACGATCCTTTTTATTGATGAGATTCATCGGTTCAATAAATCTCAGCAGGTATATTAACTTCTTTTCTGTCTCTTGGATTGTGGTGTAGATAAAATGGGAATATAGAACATAAGCTCACTTTGAAAAATACAAAGCGCTATATAAATGCACAAATGGTAACTCTCCTCAAAGACACCTTGGCTTATCAGCCCATCTTCAGACCTGTTTCTCCACTTTTTCTTACTGTTTTTGGCTTTTTTGTTTTGTTTATTTGAGACAGGGTCTCCCTGTAGACACAGCTGACTTGGAACTCTCTCTGTAGCCCAGCCTGGCCTCAGTCTCACAGAGATCGCCTGCCTCTACCTTGAGTGCTGGGATACCATGCCCAGTCTTCTTAATGTTTTTAGATGACAAGAAAATACTTCCTCTGATCAATGACTGCTGTACCCCTAAACTGACCATATCAGAGGAGCTTCAGATCAAATTTCCAATAAAAGTCATTGTGAAGAGTTAAACTGTATCAAGACCATTATTTTAGGGCTGAGAATGTGAAGTACATGCCCAGCTTCTGCAGAGCCCTGGGTTCTGGCTATTCCAAGGAAAAGTTAATTTTTTCATACACACACACGCACACATTGGTTTTTTTGTTTTTGTTTTGTTTTTTGAGACAGGATCTCTTGATAACCCTAGCTGACCTGGAACTCACTATGTAGACCAGGCTGGCCTTGCTTGCTCAAAGATCTTCTTGCCTCTGCCTCTCAAGTGCTGGGATCAGGGGCATTGCCACCACACCCAGCTCTCCCCTATATTTTTTATTTCCAAAATCAAAGTCTTTATTTTTTGTGCTTTTAAGTCCTCATCAAGATAAATATTGTAAAATAATAGATATTAGTGTTTCTTTTAATGGCTTTCAGAAATAATAGATTGTTTTTATAAGTAAAGCTACTTTTACAGTTTCCTAAATAGAAAAAATATTTTTCAGTCATACTTTTTTGCTTTGATTTATATTTTTGCAGCTTTTTAACTGTAGGTAGAGATATTTCACAAAAATAATAACCTCTTTTTCCTCTGATTTGAATCTTTTTGAGGAAAACACATTGTAGAGTTCTTCTGGGTGTTAGCATCTAGGTTTCATGTGGGACAGAGGCTTAGCATTCCCCACTGGATAGTCTGATGGTCATATATCACCAGTTTTTTAAGAACAGCACTAATTGAGTATTTTCAGGGGAAGAACATTTTGGAAATATTAATGCTTTTGTCTTCTGTAAATAGTTGATGTGTGTGTGTGCCAGTTTAGCATTGAGTAGAAGAAGTCATTTCTGTTTAAACTATTAGAATTCTACCTAGAGTTGTTTTACTACCCAGAAATCAGGCTGGCCTGCTAAGACACTGGCCTCCAACCATTGTGCTTTAGACTTACAAACCAGAGTGATACTCTTAAAAGTGCTCTATCCTACCTGATGAATGTACTGAAAAAGTAAAAATTAGGAAATTGAAAGAGTAGAGAGACAACTTACGTGGGATTCTGCAGGTGGCTGCTGAGTGGAATTACTTTCTTCTCTTTACCTCCCATGATTAGGACACTTTCCTTCCTCACGTGGAGTGTGGGACAGTCACACTGATTGGAGCGACCACTGAGAACCCGTCCTTCCAGGTCAATGCTGCTCTTCTGAGCCGTTGTCGGGTGATTGTTCTTGAGAAGCTTCCCGTAGAGGCAATGGTGACTATTTTAATGAGAGCAATCAACTCACTGGGAATCCATGTCCTGGACTCTAGCCGTCCTACTGACCCTCTGAGCCACAGCAGCAACAGCAGCTCTGAGTAAGTCAGCTGTGTGTAGGGTCCTGGCACCCACACCTCCCTGAGAATCTCTGGCCAGGAGCCAGAGAAGGCTGGGCCTCAGCCAGGGGAGGGTGGAGGTAGAGAAGAGATGTTGATCTGCCTGAGTGAAAATGAAAGAGGGGGATGTGCTAGGTCAGGGTCCAGCAAGGGTGTTCCCTGGATACATCCTTTTCTTGTAAGGTGTACTTTCTAGCCATTGATAAGTGTGTCCACCATTCTCCAAGCTTTAATCTGGCTGTGTTATTTAGTTCCTGGGCATTTGCTTTTGTGCTTAGGGTTCTTTTCCTATTTTAAAGGCTTAGAAGACTATGGGAATCCTTACTACTTTAAAGGCTTCAAGTTCCCATGGAGTAGAAGAGATAGATACATACTTCTAGATTTAAGATACAAGTCTGTGGAGATTTGTATTGAATTTGGTTTTCTTTTTGCCCTACAGTTTATTCTTCAAAAAAAATAGATAAAAGCAAATGTAACTGCACCCATACAGTTAGTTATATTTGCATACTTGGAAAATTTATTTCCATAAAGGTAAAGAATTGAAAATGACAGATATATGAGAGGCCAACTCATTCCCTTTAGACTCGCTCTGCGTCGTGATACCTTGTGAACACAGTAATGCAGAGTGTTATGTCTTGGATAATCCATTTGATTTCCTCGGGCGGAGGATTTTCCTTTCTTGCCAGAAATGTCCATCAGAAATCAGATATTCATGTATTAGCTGAAGTGATGCAGTGGAACATAATCTGGTCTGTGGAGAGGCCATTGCCCACCTCCTCGTGCTGTGGACCAGACAGCTGCTCGTGCCTGCTCTGGGGCCGAGTTCTGGAGCCACTTTTCTTTAGGATTAAAGTACAAGGCATAGTTGTGTGCTCAGGGTTTAGGTTTCAGCAGAGTCTCCCTGAGTGTCTGGCTTCTTCCATTTGCTCCTGTCCCACATGTAGGAAGAATGTCACCAGCATGCCTCCTGAAAGCCTTGAACCATTTGGCCCTGGACCCCTGGGCAGAAGAGCTTGCTTCATTTTAGAGTACAGTTGTGATCAGATGGCCGTTAGGATTGTGACCAGAACTAAAGTGTGGAGCCTGCTGTTACCAGTCCATTGTGCTGGTACTCAGGAGCCCTGTGTAGGCTGGGCTTTTACAGGGTCCCAAGACACTCCTATCAGGTCATTGTACCTAGAACAGTCTCTTTAGGGAATTGGTTTCAGGACCCCTCACAAATAAAATTTGCAGATGCTTAAATGCCTTATATAGAAAGATATAGCACTCCAGGCATGCACTACTGGGCACAGGCCTTTAATCCCAGCACTAGAGATCAGAGGCAGGTAGCTCTCTTGAGATCAAGGCTAGCCTGGTCTACATAGGGAGTCCCAGGCCAGCTGGAGCTACAGGGAGACCTGGTCTAAAAAAAAAGTGGAGGTATGTACTGTTTGCATTAAACCTACACGCATTTTTTGTATACTTTAAATCATGCTTAAATTACTTTTTTTTACTTTTTAATTTTTGCAGTCTTGAGGATCAACTCAGTACCTTGCTCTTGACAGATAAATACCATGCAACTGAGCTATACACCTACCCTCCCTAGATTACAATGCCTAATACAGTGTAAATGCTGTATAAGTAGTTGTTTATATTATTTAGGGACTAGTGAAAAGGAGAAAAGATCTGCACATCTTTAGTAAAAATGCATTTTTTTGCCTGAGAAGTACCTTTTTTGTTTGTTTTTTGAGACAGGGTCTCATGGAGCCCAGGCTGGTATTTGGTTTATGTGGTGATAGGGACTGAACCCAGGGCTTCCTGCAGGCCAAAAAAGGGCCGTACCAACTGAGCCACACCCCAAGCCCCTTTTTAAGATATTTTATTTATTTTAATTTTATAAGTATAAGTGTTTTCTCAGCTTGTATTTAAGGGTGTGCAGAGCCCAGAAGAGGGGGTTGGATACCCCAGGATTGGAGTTACAAGTGACTTTGAACTACCATGTGGGTGTTGGGAACAGGTTCCCAGTCCTCTACAAGAGCAGCAAGTACTCTTAAACCACTGAACCATCTCTCCAGCCTTCCCCACCCCCAAATGCATTTTTTAAAAACTATTTTTCAGTCCAAGATTGGTTGGATTTGAGGGTGCAGAGAATCCGTGGGCCATCCATAGACATAGGTCAGTATGTGATAAAGACACATTGAAAACAAAGGGGGAAATTGTCTAACCTTTAAAAAAAAATTTTTCTGTGTAGTTATTGTAATGTGTCTATAATTTTATATCCTGTATTTTCGTGTAGGGTAACTTTTATTTCATGTCATTTCATGAGATTAAGTTACTCAGGTACTCTGGGTTTCCCACTCACTGCTCTGCCATAATTTAAGAGAAACAAGGTCAGTAGAGCCAAGGAGCTCATCCTCATGGCAACGGTTTCTTCACTTAAAGAAATTTCTAGGTGATTGGCAAGCACATTAAAGTGAGAAGATTCAGGGAATAATTAAGATTTTATCTAGTTAGCCAAAATCGAGAGACACACATAAACCATCAGTGATTCTTAATCTGCTAAAGTTAAATCTGTCAGTGAAAAGCTACCATATCCAAAAGATGTTTTCCTTTTTCTACTGTCATTAATTTAGTCGATACTGGTTGTGACTTCTTTTCATTCTCTCTCTCTTGTGCCTCCCATAAACTAACAAAACAGCTAAGCTAGCAGGTATTATGTGCTTGGTAATTGGTTAGGGAGTGAATAAATCCTAACTTAAAAAAAAATTATTGAATTTTCATGTATTTCATACAGAAAATCATCTTTATCTCTTTTGTCACCCTCCCATAGCCCCCTCCACTGGAGTTCATACTAGTTTTTTGTTGTTGTTTTGGGGGTTTATTTATTTATTTAGTCTTTTTGAGACAGAACTCACAGAGATCTGCCTGCTTCTGCCTCCGGAGTACTAGGATTAAAGGCGCACGCGACCACGCCCAGCAAGTTCATACGTTTTTCATTTGTGTTAAGGCCTATCATGTAAATTGTGTCCCCAGATGTTCCTCAGTGCAAGTTCATCCACTGGGTTCTAGTCAGCCTATCTGTGTCCCTCCCTTTAAGAAGATCAGCTCTCCCTCACCCAGAAGCAATTAGCTGCCAATAATTCTTCAACTAATATTGGGGCATGCTTTTCATTTCCACAGTTTTCTGCTGGGTTTTTGTCTGCTTAAGTTTGTATGGGTCTTGGGCATGCTGACACCATTGCTATAGGTTCATATGAGATGGGTCCCAGGAGTTTGTAGGACTATTTCTATATGGTCATGCACCTTCTCCCTGGCTCTTAAAATCTTTCCATCCCCTCTTCTGCAATGGTCTCTGAGCCCTGGGTGGGTGGATTTTAATATAGGAGTCCTGTCCAAGGACTCTGTAGACTCTAATTCTCTGCATTTTGGCCATTTGTGACTTTTTGTGTGTGTGATCCTGGCCTTTTGTTGCATGAGGGAACTTAACTGATGAGACTTGAAAGATGCATTAGTGTTCTCTTCATCCCTTGTTCTATGTTCCATGAGCCTTAGGTGTAGAGATTTGCTGCTTAGACTTGGGTAATTCACAGTCTTTGTGTGTGACCCTCTAATCATCTTTGATGGGTGGTGATTGGGATACTTGTCTATAAATTCAAGAATCCATATTTTTCACATAGTAAGAAATTACATTTGTCTAGGAATGTGATAGCCTTGGAGTTTTCTCTAAGATCTATGACCTCTCCAGCTATGTGTATTTGGCTAGGCTTACAGTGCCACACATGAGTTTCCTCCCATTGAGTTGACTTTAAGTCCAATTAGTTAGCTGTTGATTACCCCCAAGATAAAAGTGCCACTGCTGCACCACTATCATTTTCTGTGCTGGTCATTGATGTGGTATTTTTAGGCCTTGAAGCTGGGGTTGGACCATCGATTGATGTTCTCTCTTAGCAGGTTGTGTAGTGCTCTCCAAAGCTGTGAGAGCTAGCCTTCGGGGGAGGAGGCTTCCAGGTCAGTTCCAGCTCCATTGTTTCAAATCCTCTGCAAAGTTTGTCTTGTCTTCAGCAATAGGGTCTTACCATCGGGTTCTGGGAAATAATCAAGGACTATGGCAATAGCCTGTATAATTTTGGGAGTCTCTCAGACTACCCTGGCCAATAACTCAAAGGAAGATTTCTCCTGTCTGGTACTGTTTCTTGTTATGTAGCCTTCAGCTATACTCAAAGACTCATGTAGAGATAATTGTATGTGTAATTTTTCAGTAGGGTTTTGGACTAATATTCCCTCTTTTTTTATACCAGCTAGGCACTGTTTCACTTTCCTCTTTCTCTCCCTATTTTATCCTTCCTCCCCTGCCTCCTCCCCCTCCCCATTTAAAGTGTCCCCATTTTCCCCATTTCTCCCTTGATAATTTCTGTCTGCTATGGTTCCAGCTCTTGAGCTCCTGAAAAATAGTTTATTCTTTGATATTTTCCAACAGAGGTGATAACTGCCCAGGTATTACATCCTTTTTCTTTTTCTTTTAAATTGTAAATGCGTGTGTATAAGTGCACCCATGTTGTACAGTGCCCTCCAAGGCCAGAAGGCAGCATCACATCTTCTGAAACTGTAATTATGGATGGTTGTTAGCCACTATGTGGGTGTTGGGAACCAAACCTGGGTCCTCTGGAAGAGCAGCCATTGTTCTTAACCACTGACCCATCTCTGCAGCCCCTCATATCCTTTTTCTTTAACATCATTGCCCTTTTTATCAACAGCAAGCACAGTAAAATGTAGTGAGTATTAACCTTAGATCTGTTAATTGACCTCCTTGCTAACAGTTCTGACAAGTTAGGTGTGAAAAAAAAAAAAAAAAAAAAAAAAAAAAAAAAAAACAAGCACATTCAGAGTAATTTCCTAGAAGTAACTGCCACTCCAGTTGCCAAGAATAATTGTTGTCTTTTAGTTGTGATTGGTAGAATTTTACTTTCAAATCCTTGTTGACTAGCATCAAGTATGTGTTTACCCTTATGTACACTAGTCAGATTTGATTGCGGTGATCTAGCTGAAAGACTTCCCCCAGTCAGTAATTCCTCTTTGGAGAGCAATGAATGTGCATCTGGGATTACAGCCATGTACCATCATGTCCACCTTAAACCATTACATTTTTGTAAGAGCGTGAAACTTTATATACATTAAAAACACCTCAATCCAGAGCATACAGTAATCTCAAATTGAAATTTTCCAGTCAGCATTGATTGGTGTTTCGTGATGTGAAAACATGCACAGTGCAAAGTACACATACTGTGTGTTGAGAACCCAAGCTACAGTGGTATGATGCAGCCTGCAGGAGCACTGCCACTAGCACCTCAGGCCATTACGTGTTCGGCTTTGGAATTAATTTTTGGTCATTGCACTTTCAGAAGCCTTACTTTTGCCAAATTTCTTACAACCCCCACATATAGTTACACAACCCCACAAGGAATGGCAGTCTAAGCTTACATCTAGGACCAGTGAGATGGCTCGGCAGGTAAAAGCACTTGCTATGCAAGCCTGATGACCTGGTCTTTATCCCTGGAGCCCAAGTGGCAGGAGAGAACTGACTCCTGAGAGTGGTCCTCTGGCCTACATGCATGCTGTGGACTCACATGCCTGCACTCATACACTCTTAGAAATAATAATATTTTTTTAATTATTAAAAAGGTGCTTTGATTTAGAGCTAGAAGATGTGAAAACAAATGTTTTGCCTCCAAGATGAAGGAGTGCTGAGTTAGTTTCAGAGACAAGCAGAACTTAACTGGATAAAATCAGAAAGCTCCTCCTCTGGGTGCTCATAGTTCTTTGGCTTATATATCTAATCAACAATTCTCATGTGTCTTGCTCACCAAACACATTTTGGTCTCAGGATACAAACAATGGAGTTTGCTGTTTGGATCTTGGTAAATTTTGGAAATCTGGTGGCAAGCTTGTACTGCTGAGAAAGAGAACATAAACCAGTGTTCAGTCATCCTGCACCACTTGCTGCTATTAAAGACTACGTACAGTTCCCAGACCTCAGGGCATGTGTGTATGTAAAGCACCTCTGAAGAAGCAGTTGTTCTGAACTCCGTAGAGCGCATCTATCTCTGCCGGTGAAGAGGATGGAATGAGAAGCCAGAACTGCTGCATGATCATCTGGCTCATCATGATCTCAGGAGCTGGATAAAAGATGAAGGTGTCTGTCCCTGTGTAGGCCACTGCGGCTGCGCTCTGAATCATGGCTTTTCTCTATAATCTGGGAGTCCCAGACAAGATGGCCCCATGGCTCCAAAACAAGAACACTGTAGATGCCCCCCAATTTACAATTTAAATTGCTTTGCTTGCCTTTATAATAATTTTTGACAATAGTAAAAGAAAGGTAGTCAAACACTGGAATAAAAGGTACCAGCCAGAATGTGTTGTAAGTATAGAATACATTATTTTTCTGAAAACTACATCGATATAAGGTAAAAAGGTACATTAATAACATAGCTGTGCTAATATAAAGGAAAACTAATATGCTTAAAGAAAAAAAAATGGAACACATGAAAATGACATGGAAACACCACCAGAAACAAATCTGTGGGCCTTGTGTTAGTTCCCTGTAGCTGCTGTAACTAATTACACACACTAGGTTGCATAGAACAATAGTATTTTATTCTTAGCTTTCAACCAAGCCAATTCCAAAATCAAAGTGTCAGGGGGGACACTTCCTCCAGAGGCTCTAGAACCTGGGGGCTCCTGGCACTCCCTAGCTTCTGACTGTTAACACCAGTCTTTGCATCCATCTTCACCTGACCTTGTCTACTGTCCCTGTATCTTCTCTCACTGCCTCTTATAAAGGCATCTCTTGAGGGCTGGAGAGATGGCCCAGGGCTTAGGAGTGCATACTGCGCTTGCAGTCTTGCAGAGGACCAGAGTTTGGTTCCCAGTGCCCATGTTAGGTGTTCACAGTCACCTGTAACTCCAGCTCCAGGGGCTCTGACATCTCTAGACTGGAACTGCACTCATGTGCACATAACCCACAGACCAGACACACACAATCAAAAATATTTTTTAAATCTTTAAAAAGATCTTTTTATCTAAAATATTTTATTTTTCTTTTATGTGCATGAATGTATTGCCTGCATGTGTGTAAGTGCACCAGTGTCATACAGTGGCTGCAGAGTTCCGAAGAGGTTGTTGGATCCCCTGGAACTGGAATTACGGGTGGTTGTTAGTCGCCATGTGGGTGTTGGGAATCAAACCCAGGTCCTCTGCAAGAGCAGTCAGTGCTCATCTCTCCAGCCCCATTTTTTTTAGACATTTGTCATCACACTTAGGATGCACTTTAAATCCAAGATGCCCTCATTTCAAGATCCTCAGTACATATGCAAAGACTCTTTATTTCAAAATAAGGTCAATTATATAGTTGTTAAGGAATAGGACTGTAACCTCTGAGGTCACTATTCAACCCATTGCAACCTTTTCCCAGGCATATGGTGTAGTACAATTTGGAAAGATACCTACCTCCATGGGATTAAGCAGAGAAAGATGACATTTATCTGTGAAGTGTGTTCTCTCTGTGGAGAAAATTAGTTTTGTTTTAATTTATCTCTGGTTATTGTAGAAGGATCAGAGTTCGGGACTTTTCCTTGAAGACTTGCAGTTAAATGTATGAGTGTATTGCCTGCATGTATGTAAGTGCACTTGTGCTGTGCAGTGTCCATGGAGGTCAAAAGAGGGCATTAGATCCCCTGGAACTGGTGTTGCAGATGCTTATTAGCTGCCGTGCGGGTGCTGGAAAGTGAACCTGGGTCCTCTGCAAGAGCAGCCAATGCTCTTTAACTGCTGAATCATCTCTCCAGCCCCCAGACTATATTTTAGAGCTCATGATAGGACGGGTACTGCTCTGAGCTTTACATTATCATTTCTTACTTTACCTTTCTTTGTTTTGTTTGTGTTTTTGAGATCGGGTCTTCCTGTAGCCCCAACTGGCCTGGAACTCGCTATGCAGACCAGGTTGGCCTAGATCACAGAGATCAACTTGTCTCTGCTTCTACCACCCAAGTACTGGGATTAAAGACTTGCACCACCACATCCAGTGTCTTAGTTAATCTTCATTCCAGCTCTGCTAATAGGAATCACTGACTTCTTATTGGATGAACCAGGTACACTGAGGTTAACTTGATTGCCCAGCTTGAGCATGGTAGAGCCAGGTATTAAGGCGCTGTGCTGACTACATGTTGCTAGAACAGTTCTCAGCATCAGGGTGGACAGAGATGGATGCTAATAGTGTTTCTATTCTAACCATTGTATACTTTATATTTGTTATAAGGACAACTCTTAATTTGCAAAGGGTTAGGACAACAGATCCCATCTATGGTGTAGCAAGTCTGCCTTTTAGCGGATCTGCACATTGCACTGACCTGGGTTGCAAGTTCTGTCCCTGGAGATTTGGGAATCTTAAGGTGTCTGCATCTGCAGTTAAGATACTTTCTAGAAATTGATATCCTGGCCATGAAATTAATACTCCTTTTCCTTAGTGAGGTAGATTCAGAGTTTGACTTAGAATTTAAAGGACAGTTTAACAAAGCTGTCTGTCTTCTTTTGTTTTCCCATGAAGTCACAAATATATCTTCAGTTTTTCACTCCTGCTAAAACATTCACCCTACATGTAAATAGTATTCTCCAGATCCCAGTATCATCTGTGGAGAGCAACCCACAAAACCAAAACACTAATGTACAAGAGTTCAGGCCCCTGGGAGAGAAAACAGAAGGGAGAGTTTCTTCCATTCCTCTTAAGATCAAAGATTTTCCTTCAGTCCAGGGAGCTAGACTCTCTGATTCATCTGTGTCTGTTAACCAGGAATATGATCTTTTCCAATGCTTTTATTTTAACCAATTTTCCCTTGCAGAAGAAGTTTTGTTACTTTATTTTTATATTTTGCATTTATTTTATATGTGTGTGGGGGTTCATGTATGTAGTGGTGCAAGTGTAGAGGTTAAAGGACAACTTAAGTGAGTTGGTTCTCTCTACTATGTGGTTGAGGAAATCGAACACGGGCTTGGCAGCATTTACCCACTGAGCCATCTCACCAGCCTCAGTTTTATTACTTTATGGCAATATAATTTAACGATTTATTCCATATTTTCTTATAGGATGCTGTGAGATTTTGGGTAATCTATTCTCAAAGTAGGGTTTACCTCCATTTAATTCTTTTATTATTGAAGTTTCTTTCCAAATTGAAAACAGTGTGTGTGTGTGTGTGTGTGCTACACATGTATGCACATGTGTATGTGGGTGTACTGACCTGTACATGCATGTATGGAGGCCATAAGTTGATGTCAGGCATCTTCTTGTATAACATTTCACCTTATTTTTTGAACCTGGGGCTTGCTGCTATAGCTAAACTGGATAGCTATCAAGCACTTTACCCACTGAGCCATCTTCCCAGCCCCCCCAAATTGAAAACATTTTGTAAGTTTATGCTTAAATGTAAAAAAATCAATATTAAACCTTATAGATTAGATACTTTCAAGATATTTTTGTGCTAGTTACTGTTTGCTGAAAGGTTTGGTAAATACTTTTTATGTTATTTATTTTGCACACATGTCACACGTGCATGTGCAGGTGAGAAGACAGCTTATGGGAGTCAGTTCTCTTCCACCAGGTGGGTTCCAGGGATCAAACTCGGGTTGTCAGGCTTGGCAGCAAGCATCTTTACCCTACTGAGCTCTCTCACTGACCCCCAGGGTACTTCACGTCTTATTTTATTATTATTTTCACAACTTACATAAGTAGGAATTTGCGTCATAGTTGAGTGCTAGATAGACCCTTTAGAACTTCCTGCACATTGTTCTTCAGAGATTTTTCATTTTGTGATTTGCTAGTGTGGCCATTAAGTGACATCAGCAACCCCCTTTTATTTGGATTGAGTTGCTGACGGATTTATTGTTTAAAAAAATACTCTGTCCTTTTGGGGAGAAGTAAAGTTGGGAATATGGATCATACCTAAGCAGATAAAGGAGTGATAGCTTTACTGTGTGGCGACCTCACTTTCTGTGACTCCAAACTGGAACAGCAGAATAATTTATACTTTAGAGCCAGGGGTTGTGGCTCATGCCTCTAATCCCAGCTAGCTAGACTAGTCCAATCAGTGAGCTCTGGGTTCTATTGAGAGACCCTGCTTCAGTGTATAAGGTGGAGAGCAGTCAAGGAATACGCTGGGCATCAACTTTGAGCCTCTGCATGCACACATACAAAAATGCACACACTTGTTCCCACACAGGCAAACACATATACAGATGGGTGTGGTGGTGAATGCTTTTAATCCCAGCACCCAGGAGGCAGAGGCAGGCATGTTTCTGTGAGTTTGAGTACATAGCAAGTTCTATCCAGAGCTATGCAGTGAGACCCTCTCTCTACACACATTTTAAAAAAGACATCCTTCGGTTAGGAATTTAAAAGTCAAAAAAGGATGGGACTGGAGAGGTGGCTCAGCAGTTAAGAACATTGGTTGTTTTTGCAGAAGACCAGGGTTTGAATCCCAGAACCCACATGGCAGCTAACAACTGTCTAACTCCAGTCCCAGGGGATCCGACAGCCTCTTCTGACCTCCATGGGCGTTGCACGACATGGGTGCACTTACCTACATGCAGGCAATACACGCATACACATAAAATAAAAATAATAAATTTTAAAAAAAAAAGTTAAAGGGAAAGGGCCTGTTCCCAAGAGCATACACTACCTGACCACTCTTTAAGCCTAGTCATAGTATGCTGTTTATTAATCCATGGAGCAGTAAAGGCACAGTCACAGAAAAGAAATATATACCAAAACAATATTCAGGTAACCCAGCAGGAGGTTACTTTTATCCCTTTGTCTTCTAAGTTTACTATAATGTGTATTTACTTTAGAACTAATATTCAGGGGTCTGGGCAGCTTATTTATTTTTCAAATCGGTATTAAAATTTTAAGAATGTGAAACTACAGTATGATCCAAACTTTGTTTTTAAATTAGCAGTAAGGTTAATGACTGATTGAATCATAAAGAAATGTAACACATGACAATGTGGTATTGTCTCTAGTTGTAAACAGTCAGTGTCTCAGCTGAGCATGGTGGCGCATGCCTTTAATCCCAGCATTCAGGAGGCAGAGGCAGGCCGATCTCTGTGAGTTCCAGGACAGCTGGGGCTACAGGGAGACCCCCCCACACACAAAAAAGAAATCAGTGTCTCACCTTGAGATGGTGAGAAAGAAAGCTGTTAGTCCATTCATTGCACAAATAATGCTTGTTATGTGCCAGGCATTGGTACTACAGCAGGAGGATAGAGCCCATCTCTGTCCTCCAGGCACTCAGCAGTTACTGGGGATGCAGAGATGAGACCAGCAGCACACCTCATGGGGCTTCCACTGGATCCCTTTTCTCCCCCATTTATTCTGTAGGTTTTGTGTTGCTAGGAAGCTTTCCTGGGAGATGGAAGGCATTGCTTTTATTAGTTTCAAGGCAGAAAGGAGCTATTCGGGGAATTTTGTTTCTTCTCCCTCCCTCTTCCCCAGTATGCCCTTCCAGATCAGTCATGGTGGGCTGCTGTCCTTCTTTTACATATTTTTGTTAGTATGTTTCTTCTCATTTTCTTTAAATCATCTTACAGAAAATCCCATCACTGGTGGAGAAATGTTCCATAGGCTCTTCATAGTGCCAGTGATATAGTCTGGGTGTGTGTTGAATTCTCTGGTGAGGACTCTGCTGATTGGCGCTGCCTTTAGAAGGGAGGAAGGCCAGTCTTCAGGCTGTCACCAGAGCTTTGGAGCCTAAGTAGTTATCAAGAATCTGAGAAGAGAGTAATGCGTTAGAAAGCTAAGTCAAGCTAGTTGTCTTATATGTGATGCCACCCACAGTAAATAACTAGAAATCTGGAACACTTGGAAAATAAGAGATTTTTTTTTTTTGAGTTTTCTTCAATGTTTCTATCTCTTTTGTGAATTCATTCAGAAGTTTATCCCTATCTTCTTTTAGTTCTTTGTTTGTTCATGTGTTCTTTAAATTTGTGATCATGTTCATGATTGTTCTTTTTTTTTTTTTTTTCCTGTCTTTTTGAAGACAGGGTCACCTGTAGCCCCAGCTGTCCTGGAACTCACTATGTAGACCAGGTTAGCATCACTCTCACAGAGATCCACCTGCCTCTGCCTCCAGAATGCTGGGATTAAAGGTGTGTTCCACCATACCTGGCCAGAAAGTCCTTTTGGTTTTTTTTTTGTTTGTTTTGAGACAGAGTCTTCCTATATCCTTAGTTGGCCTGAACTTAACTATGCAGACCAGGCTGGCCTCACCTCACAAAGATCCCCCCTACAGTGCTGGAATTAAAGGCATGTGCTAACACACCCAGCTGAGAATGTCATTTTAAGACAAGGTCTCACTCTGTATGCCTTACTGGCCTGGAACTCACTGTGTATACCAGGCTGGCCTCAAACTCACAGAGATCCACCAGCCTTTGCCTCCCAAGTACTGGGATTAAAAATATGTGCCACCATTCCTAGTGAGAATGGCATTTTTTGAAATTATTTTTATTAGCATAAAAAAATAAAGTTTCATTATGGCATTTTTGTTATTTGTGTTTCCTCTCCCCCACCCCCAGAATGTCTGTAACACATGAGATAAAAATATTTTAGTGGCATGGATGAACTAGTGAATTTAAAAAATTGTTTTTTCCTTCAAAATATGCAGTTAACTACTCAACCAGGAATGACTGGGCTCTCCTAAATAATGAAATGTGCTGGATGGCTTGTCTAACTAGATTGGGAAGAGACCATTTACTGAATCAGTCTTGAAAACTAATCATAGTTAGACCTTTATGAAGGTCTGAACTTACAAGTGTGATCGTATCCAGGCATTGTGACAGACGCCCATAATGCTAGCACTCAGGAGTCGGGTAGAAAGATTTTCGAAAGTTCAATGCTAACTTGGTCTGCATAGAGAGACCCTGCCTCAAAACCCCCCAAAAAAGAAATATATGAATGAATAAATGTGATTGTAAATTTTAGTCTTGACAGGTGGATTGAGATTAAGCAATTGGGACCCAAGCGCTGGTAGAGTCTTCTAATCAGTTTCTAGGCTAGTGGAAATTACCTGCTACCCTCTCACCTTGACTGGGCAGGTTTTAATACCCACATGACATGACATGCTGCCTTCCAAGAATGTCCCAGGCCAAAATTCTAGAGTTCTGTTCCCATGTCTTCTGTGCCCAGGCCATTGAGAACCCTGTTTGTTTGTAAAATGAGGCAGTTGAACTACATGATTAGAGAATATTCTAACCTTTACCCCGTGTGGAAGGTGGTCTAAGCATTCCCATGTCACAGGATGTGTTTTGCACTTGAAATTCAGTACACTATAATGAGATGCTAATCTAATAGTTTTTGCTGCTCTGTAGGGCACAAACAGACATCCCACTTGTCAATAGTGACTTTACATAGTATTTGATGCCCTGCTTCACACAAGCTTGTGAGAGTGAACTTGTACAGTGAGAGATCCTCTGTGGCTCATAAGATAGAGTGTGATAGCCTCTCAGCTCATGAGATACAGTGAGATACCCTTTCTCTCATAGCTGGTAAAGTGGCATACCCTCATAGCTTCTGAAATCTGATCAATTTTCAGTCTCAAAAATGCTTATCTAGGTAAACAATAATTCAGAATAATAAGAGGTAAAAAGCCTTGAACTCAGAAGTCTTCCTGAAAAGTTCAAATCTGTTTAAGATGTGCTGAAAAATGAGTTATGACCTCAGTGTGACAGCTGTGGACACTGGTTTGTATTGCAGGCCCTCCGTGTTCATAGAAGATAAAGCAGTCGACACTCTGGCTTACCTCAGCGATGGTGATGCCCGTACTGGGTTGAATGGACTGCAACTGGCGGTGCTGGCCAGGTTAAGCTCTAGGAAGATGTTCTGTAAGAAGAGTGGCCAAACCTATTCTCCTAGCCGAGTTCTGATCACTGAGAACGATGTGAAGGAAGGCCTTCAGCGGTCCCACATTTTATACGACCGCGCAGGTGAGGGATTGGAATTCGGGAAGAGTCAAGCTGCAGAGACAAGTGTCTGCACATGTGCTCATTTCTAAGCCTCTGACCTTCAGCCATGTCCAAAGCATGTCCTAGATTCTCCATGTGGTCTGCATATAATAATAGAATTAAGCCTCCCACTTCAGGCTGACCTTTCTGAAAGTAGGCATAAAATAAACTGCCTTGAAAAGAATTAAGAGCTTAAGGTTTGAAATTGCAGCCTTCTCCTTCATCTTTAAGGTTGTTAGACCCATATTTTCCCATTGCTGTCTGGTACAGCCTGCTAGAACATAGCACTTTGAAAGCCCATGAAGTCATTGACAGAGATTCCTGTCATCACTTGCAAAGGCAGTAAGTGAAAAGGGAACTTTTGTTAGTGAATGACTTACAGTTTATTTAAGAGTTAAAACCCTTCATTTTTAGAGTCTAAATGTAGGTTTAAAAGAATGTTGATTGTTTTGTTTTGTAGTAGCTTCTTTGAAAACTTAATTTTGTAGTGTGTCCTTTGTGTTTGCATAGAGCCACATTTATAGATGGCAGATATATCTGCTCTTATTAAATCTGTGAGCTGGCGATATTAAATATTGTAAGCACAGCACACTTGTGACTTTTTATGAAGGAGGTAGGGATGAAGATGGCTTACTGTAGATTAGACTGGACTGTATTCTAGAACATTTGTGTGACTCTGAAGGGCATCATGTTGCAGTAACTATGGAGTGGGATTTTCATGCCTTTAAAAGTTCTGCCAAGAAAGGAAGCTGATAAACAAGGCTTCCAGGTCGCACGTCAACTGTGTCTCCGCTCTGATGTTTCTTGATGATGAGAGTCCTTCTTACTGACTAGAGAATTGGGGAGGAGCTAGAGAATGCCATTGGTCCTGGGCATGGCCTCTGATAATGAGCAGACTTGCTGTATATCCTCAGAGTGACCAGGGCACCCTCAACACAGCTACTGTGGGCTGTTAATTAATGCTAAGGACACCTTGAACACACAGCCCCATCTATATTCTGCTGGGCATGTGCCTCAGCAAGGGCCTTTTCACATAACGAGCTCTCCCTTGAGTGCTTGTCAGTGCTTGAAAAGTAAACCATCTGGACATGGAACCATCCTTTGCTTATGGCCAAAGACAAAAATGAGAGAAGAGCAAACTGAAATTTTCAGAGTGAGCAAATTCTGACCTGTGGGCTCTCCCTTGCTCCTGGGGTCCAGCCGCAATGGCCTTTTTCGTTGTCCAAGAGGACCTGTGCTTTGACTGGACCATTGCCAGTTAAAATCCATAGGACATTTATGAATGCTATTTGAGTGTTTTACACACTTTTTAAAAATAGATTCCCAAAATAACTTTAGAGGGTAGCTTTTTAGTATTATCCTCACTTTACATAAAACTTGCCTCTGTTCACAAAGCAAGTGGTAAAACTAAGTCTCAAATTCAGTTTGGGTTGTTTCCCGAGATGTCCTTCCTCACTGTCTTCATGTGCCTCTATGTTAGACCCATTGTCAAGTCACTAAGCTCACCCTACCTAGAGCTTGTCACTGAGGAGTCACCCCTGGAAGTATCCAGCGCTAGGGAGTCCTGTATAAGGGATCATATCTTTTTAGTAGCTTTTTGCTGCCCCAGGAAGAAAGAACTAAGGCAGTGGAAGCTACTTGTTGGCACAGCCTTGAGGACCCCATACCACATGTCCTAATAGTGTGCTTACACACTGCCAAGCCACTTCCAGCATGTTCTCTCCACAGAAGATCCACAAACATACATAAATACAACACATTCTCAAGAAGTGTGTTCTCACAGGCTGCTCCATAAATAGGGTTTAGAGATTCATTGCCCTGGAAACCTGTTAGACTTTTTGTAACTCTGGTGAGACAAAACCTCCCTCCTTCAGAGTTTGTTTGTTTGTTTTTTTTTCTTTTAATGTCACAACACAGTTGCCCATTAGTAGGATCCAGTAAGTAGTTCAGACGTTTCAACATCAGAGGAAATAAATTTCTAAACAAAAACAAATGCTCTGCCACATACTGACCTCATGTGAAATCTCCGGCTGTCAGCAGAATATAATAGAAGCAAAGGTGAAAGGTAGCGTAGGCTAGAGATTAACTCTCGCTTTAATAGAAATGGTGCTTCTGTAGTGCCTGCTCTGTACCCTGTATCTTTAATATAATTCTGAGGGAGGCAGTCTTAGCAACCACATTTTATCAACGAGAACCCTGAGGTATGGAGAACTTACCAAAGACTGCATTGTTGGTAAGTTTGGGGTTCACGCCCAGGCTACCTGGCCCCAGAACCTGTGCACTGGTCCACTGTACCAGTGGGATTGCCTCTTATATGGACCTAGTAAAACCAGGAGATGAGTAACCTGTGTTGGGCAGTGTAGATTTGACAGACAGTGGGCTAGAAGTAGTCTGTGCCTTCCTACCCCAGGCCCTGCCTTGCATAGGAAACTGAGCACAGGGTGCCCAGGTCACAGAGTGGAAAAGTGCCAGAGCCATGTGAATCACCCAGGACACTACTCAGTTCACTAGGGAAACCACACAATGGGCACTGTATACAAATCTAGTAACTGCCCTGGTGCCGTTGATCTTCCTGGGTTTCCTTAGGAACTGCAGTCACTGAGGCCCTGCCACCAACCTCTCAGATATTCCTTCTCTCGTAGGCTAGTATCTTATCACTCCATTTGAAGACCAAGTATCGTCTTAGCAGCTGCTAGGATTTGTTCCTGGAGCCAGAGTGCTGTGCCCACCAGACAGTCTTACTGTTGATGTGCCTCCTGATGACCACAGAGCAGGACTCTTCTGTGAGGGCTCAGGACCAGCATCCTCTGCCTTGTTAGAGATGTTTTGTCCTTGAACCTACATGAGACGATGGTCAGAAAATCATGAAATACATAGTAGTGCTTATTCTTAACAATTGTTTAGCTGTGATTTCCTGCCTTTAAATAAGATTTTTCTAAAGCAGATGTTACTGATTTGCTTGTCTATGAATTCATGGTAAAAAGTGTAATAATATCAGGGCACCACTAAAAGGTGGTGGTATACACCCTTAATTCAGGAGGCAGAAGCAGGTGGATTTCTGTGAGCCTGGCCTACACGCGAGTTCAGGAAAGCCAGAGCTTCATGGTGAAACCACGTCTCAAAAAAACAAAACAAAAACACAAAAACAAATCTTAAGTCCAAATGGTGAGGGTGTGCCAGTCCCCTACCACAAAAGTGCCCCTACATAGAGTCTGTGGCTTAACGACCACAGGCTTTGAATATCAGGAAGGCAGCTGGCAGTGACACTGAGGAACAAATGGGCTGCAACAGCTGTCCTTGTCATTTCCCTCCATCCTGAGGCGATGACCAGGCTCAGTTTTCTTCAAATAGACTGTGGGGGCAGAGAATGCATGAAACTGCCCCCACTCCTCCCTTGTCTCTGACAGTACACTGTGGTGTAGCAATAACCCTTGAGAGTGTACACTGACCCCTCCTTCCCTTTGCTGGCCTCTGTGTCCATGTGTACACTGCATGGCAATCAGGAATTTCTCCATAGCAGCTTTCTCTAAACAGGACTGAGGAATGGGGTCCCACATGTGCTGCCCTGGGGCTGATCCAGACATCACTCCCCACTGAGTACACCTGGAGAGCTGCTCTCATGTCTGCCTTCCCTAGCACACTTGAGGTTTGCTTTAGTGCTATTTTGTATGCCAGGGAGGCACACGAGGCACCCATGTGACTGTTCTCTTTGGTTGCAGGAGAAGAACACTATAACTGCATCTCTGCCCTACACAAGGCCATGCGTGGCTCCGACCAGAATGCCTCCCTCTACTGGCTGGCACGCATGCTTGAGGGAGGAGAGGACCCACTCTATGTGGCCAGGAGGCTGGTGAGGTTTGCCAGCGAGGACATTGGTGAGTAGGAGAGAATCTACATCGCAGCATTATGAGATGGGGAGTGTGGCTACTCTTGGACTCCTGCAGACTCTTGTTCTGTAGGACTTGGGATCCTGCAGAACAGGCAGGAAAAGATTTGCCCTGAGGTGTCTCCTGTAGTTTGGTGTGCATGTGCTTGGACTGTTCGTGGAGTTACCATTTCCCCTCAGGAATGTCTGTTCAAGGTTTTTTAGAGTATTGAAATACAGAACATTAGCTTTTCATTTGCTTTGCAGCCAGCTGTTAAGATTCTCATTGGGCAGTTAGTTCCTGGGGTGAAAAGGAAAGATTCTAGACACCATTTCAAGACAAAGATCAGAAAAGTTTTGCATTTTCTTTGATCTTAGAGATGTTTTGTTTTTATGTATCCACCCTTATGAATGTCTTCATGACCTTTACTCCTGTTATGTTAAATAATCTCTTGTTTTTCCTATTAGAAATTTTTATCCATAAGAGGCATGGTTATTTTATGTGTATGAGTGTTTTGCATACGTGTATATAAGTGCACCATATGTGTGTGATGCTCCCAGAGGCCAGAACAGGGCAATCAGATCCTTGGAATTGAAGTTGTAGATGTTCCTTTGGAAAAGAAGCTGGTGCTCTTAACTGCTGAGCCGTCTCTCCAGCCCCAAACGGCAATTCTTGACCAAAGTAACCAACCACTCAGTTTAATGCAATTGGAGATGAGAGATACATCAGTCTCTAAATAGTGTTCAGTTGTTTTGGTCCCTAAGTGTGCCTTCAGTAACAGTCTCTGATTGCAGCCACACATTAACACAGCTGAACAATAGTGTTTTATAACTTAAACTTTCCTTTGTCTCTGTGTGTGACAGGTCTGGCAGACCCATCTGCATTAGCACAAGCAGTTGCTGCCTATCAAGGCTGTCACTTCATAGGCATGCCCGAATGTGAGGTAAAGTATCAGCTCAGCTCTTTGCAAATCTGTGCCGTTTCTTGTGTTCTGTCTCTTCTTGAACTGCATTAAGCCACTGAGTAAGCTGCTCAACTTTTGGACTTCACTGTGTAGAATCTTAGCCTCCTAGAGAGATGAGACCTTCCAGACCAATGAGGTTTGGTTTTGTTTTGTTTTTGTGATACTGGGAATTGAACCAGAACTCGTGCTTGTGAGGCAAGTGCTCTACCACTGAGGTATAGCCACAGCCCTGTTTTTACTTTCTATTTTGAGACAGGGTCTCACTAAGTTGCTCAGAATAGTCTTTTAACTTATTCTCTAGCCCAGGCAGCCTGCCTCAAACTTGCAAATTCTCCTGCCTCAGGCTCCTGAATGGTTTGCAATTACAGAACTGTGCCACCAGGCCCAGAGGAAAAAAACATGTTTTCCAACTGTCCACAGGTGTTCTGAGACCCAGAGATAAAACCATGTTTTCCAACTGTGCACAGGAATCCTGAGGCTCAGAGGCAGTGAGTGTTTTAGACTTTTTGGAGGGCAAAGAATTTGGAAACACTAAACAGGCCTCTGCAGGTTCACCTCCACACAGAACTACTTTCTGTTCATCTGCCTCATATATTGAGGGCTTAAGAAAAATTTGATTTAGTGAAATGCTCTTTAGTTTAAAAAAAAAAAATGAGACCCACTGGTCCAACTTATTTCTCATCTCTTAGTTCTTTCTCTGATAGTAAATTGTCCAAACCAAGTGGAAAGTCCCTCCCCACAAAAGTAAGACTCTTCTAAGAATTAACTAAGAGGAATCCTAAAGTACTCTGCCAAGCAAAATTGTGGCCTCTTCCTGGTAACATGTGCCTTTCTGTGTCCTAGGTGCTTCTTGCCCAATGTGTGGTTTATTTTGCCAGAGCCCCAAAGTCCATTGAGGTGTATAGCGCCTATAACAATGTGAAAGCCTGTCTGCGGAATCACCAGGGGCCCCTGCCCCCTGTACCCCTGCACCTGAGGAATGCGCCCACCAGGCTAATGAAGGATTTGGGGTACGGCAAAGGCTACAAGTACAACCCCATGTACATTGAGCCTGTGGACCAGGAGTACCTGCCTGAGGAGCTTCGAGGAGCTGACTTCTTTAAGCAGAGGCGGTGCTGACTCTGGCAGTGACAGCAGGATGCTTCTACCTTGAGGAAGGCCAGAAGTCACTGGATCTTGGAGTTGATTGCCTGGGGGAAAGTTAAGACAGACCAACATTTTGTGCCAGAAATTAAAGAGTTCCGTAGATGGAGGTGGTTACTTCAACTAAATGTGTACCATTGAAATTGTGTTCATTTGCACTCTGTGCAATGGTTATGCTTATGAAAATATCTGGCAGCTTTGTGCAATTAATGTTATAATGAATTATCTATTTTGTCATAGTATTTAAGTCATAATGTCATTTCAAAATTCAGTTAAGTAGGGTTTTTTTCTTTTAAAAATGTATATTCTGGGTAGTTCCAATTGGTAAAAGAAAATGTAATTGTGATTTAATACTGCATAGTGTTTTGGGTATTTTTTTTATATGCAAAGGTCTTATGAGCCAATAAAACTATTTCAAAGTACTCTTCAATTCTTTAATGTTTCTCTTGTTTGCGATGGTGGCACCTGTTCCCGTCACCATCGCATTTCATGAGGCAGACAGTGAGAGAGAAGATGCCATAGGTGAGAAGATTGGGAAACTTAGGGAAGAGTCAGTGCATCTTTCTGTAAAAAATTTTTGTTTTTTCCTTCAGACAGGGTCTCAGTGTATTGCCCAGGCTGGCCTTGAACTTAAGGTCCTCCCTTCTTAGCCTGGCAAGTGCTGGGATTATACAGCTATGTGGCATTATACCCAGCTGATGTTTTGGGTTTTTTTCTTTTTTAAAAGACTGCACCTACACAGTTTCAAGCAGCCTGTGAGACTCACGTAGTACCCAGCCTGGCCCTCCTTACTCGAATAGTTCTTAATTGTAACCCTATAATTCTAAACAGTTTCTTTCTTTCCTTTTTGTGATTCCTGAGGTTAAATATACCACTGTCATTTGGCTTCTTGCCCTCTCTGTTGACCAGATGCTGACTCTTCCCAAACGTCCTGTATTACTTTTCTGTTGCTATGATAGAAACACTAACCAAAACAATTTATAGAATTTATTTGAGCTTACAGTTCCAGGGGAATTACAGTCCATCATAGTGGGGAAGCATGGTGGCTGGAGGTGGCTGGAGCAGAAGCTAAGTTCTCACATCTTAAAGTACAGGAAGTAAGAGAGGGACTGGAGATCTGGGAAGGCTTAAGAACTCTCTAAACACACCCCCAGTGATGTGCTTCCTACAGTATAGCCACACCTTCTAAGACCTCCCAAAACAGCACCACCAACTGGGGACAAAATGTCCAAATACTTGGAGCCTATGGGGGACATTTTCATTCAAGCCATCACATTCCACCCCCTGGCCCCCATAGGCTCATGACCATATAAAATGCAAAATGCATTTAGTCCAATCTTAAAAGTCCCCATAGTCATTACCAGTCTCAATACTATTCAAAGTCCACAGTCCAAAGTCTCTTGAAAGTCAGGGAAATTGCTTAATTGAAAGCTCCTATAAAATCAAAAGACAAATTACATACTCCCAACATACAGCAGAACTGGATATATGTTGCCTTTCCAAAAGGGAAGAATAGAGGCATAGTGAGGAAATACCAGACCAAAACAAGACCGAAAACCAGCAGGGCAAACACCAAATCCAGTAGCTCCATGTCTGACTTCTGGGACTTTACTTCCAAAGGGCTCAGCCTCTCCAGCTTTGCTGCGTGCAGCATACATGTCTCTCTTGTGCTGGTACCACTCCCTGTATGCAGGTCTTCTTGGCAGATGCCTCAGCTCTGGCATCACGAACGTCTTCTTGAGATCTCCACTGTCATCCAGGCTTCACCTTCACATCTTCATGCAATGGTCTATCAGGACCTTCTCTATGCAGGTAAACCCCTGCTGCACACTGCCTGACCTCAGCAGCTCTCTGAAACCTTGGAGGAAGAACTGATGACCCCTTCACTCTTGCATCTTTCATGCCTCTAAAGCCAGCACCAGGTGAACAAATGACAATGCCAAGTTTGACTACAAGTTTTTGATGGACTCCAGCCTGCTTTACCCATTTTAGAAGCTTTTCTCTTCAGTGGACCATTTTCCTTTTTCCTTTCACAAGTTGGAGGCTTAACTGGGTATGGTCTTGCCCTGGAGGCACTCTCTCCATTGTTTATCTCTAGGCCCCTCCTTAATCACTTTAATCTCCTTATCAAAGGGATCCTCTCCAGTACAGGTCAGGGCTCCAACATTAATCTTCCTAGTGCTCTTTTTCAATCCATCCTGTACATTCTGTATTTCTTTCTGCCCCATTTGCTCTTTTTCACTGTAAATATAATAGTCACCATTAATAGCCATGCAACCATTTCTACTATGCTGCCTTTAAATTTCCTCCACCAGAGAAATTTGTCCATGGCTTTTCAACTTTACCTCAGGCAAGCTTTTTGGCCAAGGGCAGACTCCAGCCAGACTCTGCCAGTATATCCCAATTGCTGGTTAAGTCCTTATTTCCCTCTGGAACTACATTGTTCTCAGCGCTACTTTCTTGCAGGTGCCTACTAGAATGGCCTGTTAAACGCCACTTACAGCAAGCAACCACTTCTAGCCCAAACTTCCAAAGTCTTCCACAGCCTTCAAAACCCCATATGGTCAGGTTCTTCACAGCCAACAGCCCACTCTCTGGTACCAATTACTGTTATTAGTCACTTTTCTGTTGCTGTGATAGAAACACTGACCAAAACAATTTATAGAAGCATATATTTGAGCTTAGGGTTCCAGGGGAATTACAGTCCAGCATAGTGGCTGGAGGTAGCTGGAGCAGGAGCAGCAGAAGCTAAGCTCTCACATCTTCAAGTGAGTTCAGGAAGCAAGAGAGTGACTAGAGATCTGGCAAGGCTTAAGAACTCTCAAAGCCTTCCCCCAGTGATGTGATTCCTCCAGGATAGCCATACCTTCTAAGACCTCCCCAAACAGCACCACCAACTGGGGACAAAATGTCCAAATACTTGGAGCCTATGGGGGACATTTTCATTCAAATCACCACATTTCCCAAACTCCTTTCAAGAGCCAGTTTGTACACATGTCCATGGACATTAGTGGGTCACTACTTTCCCATTGGATATGGTCTCTCCAGAAGATTCCCTAGCCAGTCTGCAGTAGGTGGAAGCTGTCATGAAGCAAGTGCCTCAGGCCTTCCTGAGTGAGAATACCTGTTTTCTGGGCATGATGTCCTGCTGCTGGATTTATCCCATTTTTTAGTGTAGCACATCTAGTTTTATCCGTCTAGAGAGGCACTAGGCTGATGAAACTGGATGTCTGGGAAAAGACTGATCCAGATGGAAACAAATGCAAAGGCCCCAAGGGAGGACTTCCTGGCAGGTTCAGTGTCCATAGAGAAGCCAGTGTAACTGGAATGGAGGGGTAGGTGCGAGTTCAGAGCACAAGGGATCTTTTTGGTCATGGTAAGGGCTTTGCTTTTTACTGTTTCTGGCAAAGGAGTATTTTATACTTAAATTTTAAAAGGATCACTTGAATCTAGAAGTAGGGTGCATCTGAATGAAAGAAGGGAAATCAGAGTTTGCAGTATTCCAGAGATAGTAAATCCAAACAGGGAAGTGGTGGAGGTGGCAAGTGGCTTGAAGTGAGTGACAGACTGCAGAGTGTGTGTGTGTGTGGTGTGTGTGTGTGTGTGTGTGTGTGTGAGAGAGAGAGAGAGAGAGAGAGAGAGAGAGAGAGAGAGAGAGGCCATGTATTGAGAAAAGTAATAGATACCAGGTGAGAGAGAGAGAGAGAGAGAGAGAGAGAGAGAGGCCATGTATTGAGAAAAGTAATAGATACCAGTTTGGTTCTAAGCTGTTGGTGGGGACTAGATATTTGAATTCTCAGTATGTCAATAAGTAGCTTTATTTACATTTCAAGATAACAAGACTAGACCACAGGAAAGTCTGCTACCTTCCTCAGGACCTCCTAGCTAAAAAAGCAGAAGGCAGGGTTGACATGGGGCAGTGTGACACAGAGCTCTGGTCTCACCTACAGATACCTGTAGCCTTTTGTTTTCTCTGGTCTCTCTCCAAAACACCTGGTGTGGGTGCTGGCAAACTTGAACTGATCCTGGGGACATGCTGCTGTCTCCCTACTAATTCCTTCTGCCCCTGCCTTTTTGCCGTAGTTTCTAGGACATATCTTCAACTTTATTTTTTACTCTCTCAGTGCCATCATCCTGTCTTAAATTCCCAAGAGCTTGCTTTTCTCTTAATTTACCTCTCCTCCCTCCCCCTTCCTTCTTCCTTCCCCTCCTTCCTTTCCTCCTTTTTTGAGGTAGCCTATATTTTCTTGTTTACAGAGGACCCAGGTTTGGTTCACCCACCTGAACCATCCCTCATTCCAATTCCAGGGGATCCAGCACCCTCTTCTGATCTTTGTGGGCATTTCATGACACAGGTGCACTTAAAATAAATACATGCAGGCAATATACTCATACACACAAAATAAAAGAAATAAAATATTTTAAAAGTATGATGCTTCCATACTTTAATAAAATGCTGTAATCATTTTTAGCATTCTAATGTTAGCAGTTGTGGAGTGACCACTTTGCTATCCCTCTTTTAGACATTCATCAATGCAGTCCCAAAGAGCTCAAGCCATCAAGGGCATTTAATACTTGTGGAAACCAAGCAGAAGTATTTTTAATAGTAGAGTTAGCATTTGATACTTATAAAAACCAACATTTTTTAAACGAAGTATTCTGCAGCACTTAAACACCCCCGTTGAAATCAGGAAGAAACAGACACTTGCTATTGTGTATACTCAGGTCAAGCCAACATAGAAGACCTTCCCAAGAGGGTCCCTGAGAAACATTTAAGGTTACAAAGATGTGGGTAGGGCTTAGGACCAACATGAGATAAGACACCATTGTTACACACCTGAAGAGGCAAGGGAAAGGGATAGCAAGGGAGCCCCTGGACACGATTGATTGGAGGCAGGGGCCTTTTATAGTTCTTGCGTTGAGTGTGGGGAAGAAGACAGGACTCAGTAGCCACTGCTAGGCCAAAGGGGCAGGGGAAGAGGAAATAGTTTGGCCTCTGTCCCACCCTCTTACCTGCTGATGCCTCCCACTGCTTGAAGGAACTATACACTTCCCTGGTTACAAAGCAGGATGATAGAAAGTGGGTCTGGGACTTGAGAGATGGCTCAGTGGCGAAAGGGCTTGCCATGCAAGTGTAAAGATGAATTCAGATCCCAAGATCCCAGACAAGGCAAGCTGGCCTCCTATGGTTCCGAGAGACAGAGATAGGATCCCCAGGGGGCAAGCTGGCTGGCTAGACTAGCCAGAATTGGCAAGTTCTGGGTTCAAGGGAGAACATGCCTCAATAAACAAAGTGGAAAACAAGGAAGATATCCAAAGGGAGATGTGGAGAAGACCCAGTGTGGTACACACTGTTGTTCAGACCCATCATGTGCTGCTGCAATCAGAGACCATTACTGCATGTAGACTTAGGGACCAAAACCATTTAGCAATTAGAAATACAACTGCTATCTTGGAGGAAACATGGTTCCTTGGGGACCAGAAAAAATTATCTGAACAGCTAGTAACATAGTTCAGTAAAGTGGCCAGACGTAAAGAATACGTGCGAGTCTTCTAGGCTCCTAATTATAAACATCAAACACACCCACAGAAAGCTCACATCCCCAACGGCAGCCTAGAAATGAACTTACAACTGAGGCAGACCAGAGTTACAAGAGGAAAACCCTACTAGAAATTAAAAATAAAACCTGTGGAAGTACAGGGAGCCACTTTCCTGAACAGGCTCTGCCTTCCGTTTATTTTTAGATTCCCCTCATGCTTGGCATGTAGAATGTGAGAGTCCATATTTGCTGAGTGATGAAAAGTGGAATAATTTTCTCTGAGGTCTGTGTAGATGTTTCAAAAATAAAAATTACTCCTTGAAGGTTCTCTTCACCAGGAGTCAGCCTGAGGCCAGGAGCAAGCCCTTCCTGAAACTGCATCTCCAGCCAGTCCACTTGCTGCAGTGGCCAATACAGACTACAGTTGTTACAGTGTTTGTGATAGATAAGAATCAGCTTTAAAACAGAGCTTATAAACCTGGTTACAAACGCAATAGTTGATCACTGCAGAAAGGCATGGGTTGCAAAACAACAAACAAAAAATCCACATTAAAACTTAATTTTCCTCTCAGTGGTAACCACTAAGAACATTTTAGTAAGTGTCCTTCAGGTACTCTCCAAGTGCATGTGTGTGTGTGTGTGTGTGTGTGTGTGTGTGTGTGTGTGTGTGTGTGTGTGTGTGTGTCTGTGAAAGTTTGGAGCCTACAGCATCTGTTTCATGGCTTGCTTTTTTCTCATTCTGTCACATGATTTTCCACAGCCTGAATCATAGGACTTTTAAAGGCTTTTAAGGGCCTCAATCAGAGCCACTAGGGGGCACACAATTCATGTTCTGCACACCTCCAGCTGTGCCACCCACATAGACTGTGACAGGATGCACATCCTATGAACTACACATTTTAAGAGGTATGGGGACCCTCGAGCTACTCCTCACGCCCATCCCCACCCCTCCATGCCTTGTCCTTTGTCCCTATTCCCAGGGTTCTCTTAGCAGCTCAGCTAGCCACTCCCAGTAAGGAGCAGGAACCAGAACGGGTCTGTTTGAATTCGGATCTCAGCTGGGCCACATCTCCGTGGTCAAGATGATCATCTTTGTTTCTCACCATCACCATCTTCATCGGTAAAGCTTCATTGCAATGGGCCTCATTTCTGAGGAACAGAATACACTGTCTTCATTCTGTAGCCTACAGACTCTGCATGTCTGTTCCCAATTCAGGGAGTTGAAGCAAAGACGGTGAAAACAAAAGGTGTGTTCTCATGCTGAGAGTGGGCAGACTGATAAGGAGGACTTATCACGGGGCGTGGTGAGGGAGAGGTCTTGTTACATTGGTTGTTCTGTAAAGGCCACGTCTAAGCCAGAGTTCACTACCACCTGCTTGAGAGACCTGCTCCAAGGTCAATGAAAGATGTGAAGTCTCTACTTCCCCAACCAGTTAGAATAATCACCGCTCCTGTTCTTGTTCCTCTGGCAGCAAATGTGGCATAGACTCTGTCTTTTCAACAGTGGATTGGACTTCAGAGGTCAATCAGACAACAGTCATGTCGACCCCACAGTGTCCAGCTCCCTCCCAGCAGGCATGTGTAGAAGTGACTTTACTCTGTAAGTAGACATCTCCCTGTCTCAGGTAATGTGGGTGTGAACCTTCCCTGCCTCCGGCAATTGATTAGCCCATCCTGATATTATCTCCCATGACTTGGCTCACTAGTGGAAAGACTGCTGTGGTTCAGGATATAGTGTGAACTTCTCTAAAACTGCATCCCCTATGCAATATCTTTGCTTAAGCAACAACCTAATTGCAAATGCAGTGCTGTTGTGCATTTCTATGGTGGCTCAATGGAATTGAATTTTAAAATAAACGGAACATGTTTAAAGTCCCAGGTCTTTCATGGACAAATTCTAGAATCAGCATATGTATTTCTCCTTACTGTGACAAAAGCAACTTAAGGAATGAAGGATTCATCTGGGTTCCTGGTTTAAAGCGATATAGTTTAACATGTGGAAAAGTCATGGCAAGAGCATGAGGTAGCTGACACATGGGATCTGTGCTCAGGAAGCAAAGAGCAATGAATACTGTGGTTAGCTACTTCCTCCTTTTTTCCATTTTTATTTAGCCTGGGATCCTGTGGGATGGTGCTGCCCACACTCAGTGTGGGCTTTCTCTCTTTCCTGACTGGAAATACCCTCATACAGACCCAGAGTGTGTCTCCTGGATAATTCCAAATAAAATCATATTGGCAATAAAGATGACCATCACAGTATATTAACCTCCTAATCTTTGGTTCCCATTTCTCTGAATGGAGAATGAGTTACAATTATATCTAAAAGTTCATGCCTGAAGATACAAAGCTATTACCTACATTATAAAAGCCGTTTAAAGGAAACTCCCTACTTTGCTATTGACACATTAAAGGGGACATTTTATATCCTTCCAACAATCTTCAATATTGAGAAAACTGGATTTTGCAATGAGAAGCACATTACAGCAGACACAAATATGTCCCCATATCACCAGGCAGCTGTTCCCTTCTCCCCTTAGCCCCAACCAGAGCTGACCAGACAAACACAAGGGGGCATGGATAACTTCCTAGGAACAAACTAATGCAAATTTACGCAACAGAGGATGCTGCCAACTTGGGTATGTGTTTTAGCCAGGGCCTAAGGGGGCATGTTTTCTTATCCCTAAGCTGCTCCAAGCAGTTTCTGAAGGAGAAGGGGATAGAGCTGCCTAAAACTAGGCTCTGCTGTGGCTTCAAACTAACGTGTCAGACTCCTTCAGACATTCCTCCTTCCTATCCGAATATGTTTAAATGCCACAGTTGCCTTTCCCCTTCCTTCCTTCCTTCCTTCCTTCCTTCCTTCCTTCCTTCCTTCCTTCCTTCCTTTCCTTCCTTCCTTCCTTCCTTCTTCCTTCTCTTCTTCCTCTTCTAGCCCTCCTTTTCCTCCAATTTCTTTTTTCTTCTTCTTTGCTCAGAATGGGATCCAAGGCCTTACATAGGGTAAGCACATGTTCTATCACTGAGAGACCCCTTGAGACCCCAAGATTTTTCTGTTTATCAACACCCGAAAGATACTATAAAATAAAGAGCTGAGGGGCTGGAGAGATGGCTCAGCGGTTAAAAACACTGACTGTTCTTGCAGAAGACCCGGGTTTGAATCCCAGCACCCACATGGCAGCTAACAACTGTCCATAACTCTAGCTCCATACACATAAAATAAAAATAATAAATAAAATATTTTTAAAAAAATAAAAAAATAGCTGGCTGAGTTAAATATATACTTGAGCTGTGATTATACCTTTGAAATCATATTTTAGACATCAGATCTCTACATAGTCCTCTGTTGGGTTGGAATCCATGCTGCCACATGAATGGCTATTACAGAACTTCCATGTGAGTCTGTTCTGTGCCACTGGAAGGAAACATGTTTGCAGTTATCTTCCTGGATAGCTGTGATGGACAACTAGCATGCTGTCCTGTGATGGCAATCTCTTTCTTCGGAGACATGACATTCCTTCTATGCATGGTATCTGAGGGCAGCCATGTACTTTTCACAGGCCTGTTTGCCTCCAGCCCAGCCCAGGGAGGCTCACACCATCCAGTCCACTTTCCTTAGTTCCCTCTCTTCAGTCTCAGTTATTTGGCACGTGTTTTACCCTAGGACCACAGACAGCAAGCCCCAGTTCATTGGTCATGATGCTTAGACCTGTGAAAACAAGTTATCCATAATGGGAAGAAGGCTATATGAGGAAGCCAGACCAGCACAAGAAAAGAAATCAATCAGGAAACAGCCCTGGAACATTCAAGGCCACAGAGATGGATGTTTCTTCTTGACTCTCCCAATAATCCCTCCCTTTATTTTTTCTCACTCCAATTTAATTGGTTTCAGTTATTTGTGCCACAGAGTTCTGACTAAAGTGGGAATTAGAACTGGGATAGGGAAGTCTGACATTAAGCATCGCTAGTGGATGAAAGACAGGCTGGAGGGAAGTTCTTGAAACCTCACACCCACCAAGCACCTTTGTTTACTAGAGCCATGGTTTCAGCAGGTTTCCCAAAGGCTCACAGGCTGGGAGCTTCATCCCAGTGTGGTGGGGCCTAGTAGGAGGTAACGAGGTCTTAGGAGTATTACCCTCAGAAAAGATTAATGTAGTCTTTGCCCCTCCAGCAAAATAAAATGAGGGAGTCACACCCCTGAACCTCTCTCACTTCCCATCTTGCTATGTGATCTCTTCTTCTGGTTTCAGATGCACCCACCACATTGTGATGTAGTTACAAGGTCCATGCCAGAGCCCAGTGTGTGCTGTTGCCATGCTCTTGAATCTCTAGAACAGTGGACTCAATAAAACTCTTTCTTTATGCATTCCCCAAATTCAGGCTTTTGTTATAGACACAGAAAATAGAATAACACAGGAAACTTGTGATTGGTAACTTGAGAATACATATTCCTATTGAAAAAAATTGTGCAAATTTATTTTGAAGTGAGGGTAAGTAGAGCAGAGAACCTTTGTTTCCAAGGACTATAAAAGTCTAACTGGGAGCATCTTTTAAAAAGTACCCCTTTGGGGAATTGGAGGGGAGGGAGTGGGCATGGAGTTGATCAAAACACCTTATATGCTTATACGCCTGCATGAAATTCTCAATAAATTTTTTTAAGGTACCCCTTTTTTGGATATTTCCACATGAAAGGCAGCAAGCATCAACTCTCTTGTCTCTGTGCCTCTCCCTTGAGGCTCATCCCTCCATCCCTTCTCCAGTCCCTGAAACCTGCTTACCAGGTGTTATGGAGGAACAGTGGCAAAAACATGACCTTGGAGTCAAGCCTCATTTACAGTCTGGCCCATTCCATTTACACTCTGAACATCCATCTCTTCAGCATCTGTAAAACCAAGCTAGTGACTCCTATTCACAAAACCAGACAGTAATCGAAAGAAGGACAAAATGCCTAGGACATAAAAAGTCTTTGCTACAGAACTGGAAGTCCCCTATGCAGCAACCCTTTCTGGTCAAAGTCAAGATGTTTCTGTCTGATCCTGGGTGTTTGTGGAAGTGGCTGGCATTGCTTTGCTGTGCTGAGACTGTGCAAATGTTATTGTTTCTGCAAATCTGGGTAAGTTAAAGAATCTTTCTGCATCTTACCTTTGAGGACTCTTTTCCTTGTGTTGTTAAAACATAAATATATAGAGCTGGGTGACAATCTCTGATTCAACCATAAGATTAGATGACTTAAGGATAATCAGTGTTGTCTCACATAGGACAGGAAAGGAGCTTCTGAGTCATTTAATCTAATTCCTGCAATGTGACTTGACCGTGGAGGAGAAAGAAAAATCAAATTTGCAGTTAGTTTGACAGATAATATGTTTGATCATAACTTTTTCCATTAATGTAAGCTCACAGACACTGATCCCTGATTGAATTAACTTGCAATTGTCTGCAAATGCAAACACAGCACATTAAAAATATACTAAGTTGTGAATACAGAGACTATAACTTGAAACAGGACACTTTCATAAGCACATGAGTAACAAGTTGTTCCCCAACTCTGTGCACTTAATCAGACTCTGATTATTCCCTCACAGTTTCTGCATATTTGCTAGAAACAGGCTTAGAAAAGTTTTGAGAAGTCATTTTACTATGCACTGGTTTCAACCTGCCTGAATTCAATGAGACACAGAATACTCATCAGCCGTGAGATTCACAAAGTGAGTTGGCAGATAAGCAGCAAGGGACAATAGAAGCCCAGGATGCCCTGGGAGCAACACCCCCAGGATCTGGAAAGCTTCACAAAGTAGATGGGGTTCCACCCATGCCAACCTTCCTTACACCACAGCTAAGATGCCAGGAAGTTTGCCACCCTGGAAGCTTGTCTTAGGTTTTATGACCAACAAGCCAAACTAAAGTGCTGAAACATTCTGTTTCTAGGGAAGGACAGACAGCCCCTCCTTTTCTGGGGCTGTTGCATTCTTAGCATTCTATGATTATTTTTGAGAATAAACAAGAAGGTAAGGGACTGGATTGGTCTAAGGCTCCCTAAGAACTGTCCTGCAGTTACCCACCTCCCCAATGCAGGCATCCCCCTTAGCAAAGACAGTCCATTTCAAATGTCCTGTCTCACCAGATCTGCAAGTAGAAGACTGTCTCAGAGGTGGGAGAATGAGGCAGCAAGGGAGGCTATCGAGGCATCAAGCAGGACCTGAGCACACGCCTTTAATCCCCACACTGGGAAAGCAGAGTTAGGTGGATCTCTGTAAGTTCGACCAGTCTGGTCTATATAGTGAGTTGTGAGTTCCAGGCCAGTCAGGGCTACATAGTGAGACCCTGTCTTAAAAGAAAATTGACAAATGAAGAAAAATGGCAGAGGAAGACCAGAAACCTCTCTAACTATGTATCTCATTTTGGGGAATGACAGGTAGGCCTACCCTCAACTTTCCAGATATGACATTGTCTACCCCATATTTGGGACACCCACAGAGAAAGCCCTGAGGACATCCACGAACCACCCAAAGATGCAGCCCTTAAGTCACCCTCCAAAGCACCTATGGAAAGAGATGCAGCCCCAGAATGCATAGCACTCCCTCCCTGCATCACGATTCAACAGCCGTTCATGGATTTAGAGGCATTGGTGTTGGCCAGCCAAGACTCATTAGTGGTTTAGTTTTGTGTAAAACAAAACCGTAGTTCTAAAATTTAAGCTGAGTGTGGTAATACATGCTTAATCCCAGTGCTCAAGAGATTGGGACAAGAGTGTCAAGAGTTCAAGGCCATCCTGGGCTACGTGAGAGTTTGTTGCTGCATTTCTTTCATGATCAGTGGTGCTAATAAGCATCTCTTCATGTGCTCAGTTTCCATCCACACATCTTTTTTTTTTCATTTAAAAGTAATTAGACTGTCTCCTTACTATGTAGAATATTTTTTAATATACCCAACATAAAAGTCCTTTGTCCAATATACATCTTGCAAATAATTTTGCCTGGTCTATGGCTTGCTTTTGAAGACCAAAGAGGTGGCATTTGTTTGCTTGCTTGTTTTGTGGTGCTGAGGATCAACACAACTTTAAGCATGCATGCTAGGTAAGCACACTACAAAAGCATACCCATCCCAGACCTACTTGTTTTGAAAAAAATCCAGTGTATCATTTTCTTCTTTTATTGTTTGATCTTTTTATTTTTTATGCTACATTGAAGAAACCTTGGATGAGCTCAAATTCACTAAGATTTTCCATTTCTTATCATAGAAATTATGTTTTAATATCTTATATTAAGGTTTATGATTCCTTTTGTAGTGATTTTTGTATGTGTGGTGGTTTGAATGGGACTGTCCCATAGACTCCAAGTATTTAGACATTTTGTCCACAGCTGGTGGCACTGTTTTGAGAAGTTTTAGGAGGTGTGGCCTTGCTGAAGGAAGCTTGCCACTTGGGGTAGGCTTTGAGAATTCTTCAGCCTTGCCAGATTTCCAGTCTCTCTCTGCTTCCTGTGCCTGCTTGAAGATGTGATCCCTCAGATCTCTGCTCTAGCTGCCTTCGGCTGCCATGCCTCCTCTGCCATTGTGAACTCTTACCCTCTGGAACCTTAAACTCAAACCCTTCCTTCTATAAGTTGCCTTGGTTATGGTGCTTTATCATAGGAACAGAAATTAATACAGTATGTTAATACTATGTAAAAGGAATGAATGTTGTGATTCATATTGTTGCATATGGTCATCAAATTTTCCCTGTACCACTTGCTGAAGAAATTGTATTTTCCCCATGAAATTAACTGCCTTGACACTTTTCTGAAAATTAATTAGCTAGCTATATATGAGTCTATTTTTTTAACATTATGCTCTGGTCCCTGTATATATGTACTGTAGATGCCTATGTATTTATATATCTCCATACTCTCAGTGCCGGACTGTATTGACTACTGGAGTTTTATGTCTTAAAATAAGAGTTTACAACCTTTAATTTTGCACTTACTTTTCCAACTTGTTTTAATAGTATTCCAGGTGCTTCACAATCACATATAAATCTTTATTTGCTTGTTTGGCTGGTTTTGATAGTTTTGAGACAGAGTTTCACTCTGTAGTCCAAACTAGCCTCAAACTCTCTACATAACCCAGGATGGCCTTGAACTCACAATATTCTTGTCTCAACCTCTTGAGCACATATCACCATACTCAGCTTAAATTTTAGAACTAGGTTTTTGTTTGATACAAGGAAGCCTACCTGGATTTTCACTGGGATTGTATTCATCAATAGATTGATTTGGGGTAATTGGTTTGTTAACAATATTGAACTTTCCAATTCCTGAACACAATAGTTCTCACCATATATTTTTAGTCTCTTTCTGGTCTTATGAGCTACGTTTTATAGTTTTCAGTGTATAGGTATTACACAAATTTTCTCAAATTTATCTCAAGGTATTTTACATTAACACTAACATAAGTGATCTTTTATATTTGTTTCTGATTGTTCACATATAATGCTCTTGTATCTTGAAATTTTGCCCATTATTACTAGCTCCATATTAGGGCCAGGCATGGTGGTGCATATTAATTCCAAAACTCAGAAGGCAGAGGCAGGCAGATTTCTGTGAGTTCAAGGCCAGCCAGGTCTATAGAGCAAGTTCCAGCTGGGGCTATAGCGAAACCCTGTCTCAAAAAGACTAAAAAAAAAAAAACAAAAAAAAAACAAAAAATGTTCTAAATAAACTGGCATGTAGTCTGTGAAGAAAGGCAATTTTCCTTTGTTCTGTCCAAACTGGATGCTTTTATTTATTTTTCTAGTTTAGTGCATGGTTCAAACCTTCAGGAAAATGTTGAAAAGAATCTATAAGAACAGATATTCTTGCCTTGATCTTGGTCATAGAGTGAATATTCAAGCTTCCCTGTGAGAGCTGTTCACATGCTTTATCAGGTGGCATGAATCGGTTTCTGAGGCTAGTTTGCCGAGAGATGTCCATTAATTATGAATAGAATTTTAATATTTTTAATTCTTTCTTGAGATGATCATGTTGAAATGAGTATAAACATAGTTTTTTATTTTCAATCCATTAGAATTGTTTGGATTGATGTTTAATTGTGCTTTGATTACTTTCTAAATGTTAAACTAACCTTACATTCCCAATATAAATCCTTTGTGATCATGAGATATTATCTTTTTGTGTATTTCTAGATTTGATTTGCTGAAACAACATTTTTTTCATCGAGGTCGTAAGTTATCTTAGCATCCAGTTTTCTTTTCTTCTATTTGTCTGGTTTTTGGTATCAAGATAACTCTGGCAGCATATAATTACTAGGAGTATTTCATCCTTTTCAAGTCTCTTAAAGAGTTTGTATAGAATTAGTATCTTTTATTCTTTTAATTTTGATAGAACTAGGCATTGAACTAACATCTAGACCTAGAGTTTTCTTGGTGGGAAGATGTTTAATTATAAGCTCAGTTCCTCCAAATGGTAGGTAATCAATCTATTCTTGGTAAGCTTTAATACCTTTATTTCTCAATAAATGTATTTATTTCATTGACAAAGGCTATTAACATATATTTCTTATCAACTAGGCATCGTGGTGCATGCCTTTAGTCCCAGCACCTGGGAGGCAGACGCAGGCGGATCTCTGTGAGTTCAAGGCCATCCTGGTCTACATAGTGAGTTCCAGTCTAGCTGAGGTTACAGGGAGACACTGTCTCAAAAAGACCAAAACCAAACAAACAAAAGAACATGTTTCTTGTCTTATTTCTTTAAAAAAAAACTTTTTTTATTTACTCTTTTTATGTGTATGAGTGTGTATTGCCTGTAGGTAGGTAGGTGCATCCATGTCGTGCAGTGCCTGCAGAGATCAGAAGAGGGCATTGGATCGCCTGGAACTGGAGTTACAGATGGTTGTGGGTTTTGGGAATTCAATCCAGATCCTCTGCAAGAGCAGTCAGTGCTCTTAACCATCTGAGCCACCTCTCCAGCCCCATCTTGTCTTATCTCTGTACTCTCTGTAGCATCTGCTGTGATGATCTTTTGTTGTTCCTGATCTGAGTAAGCTACATCTTCTCTCTTTATCTATCGGCCTGGCTAGTAGTTTACTAATTTTTTGCTTAGTATTCTTAGAGAACCAGCTTTGGGTTTGCGTTGTCTTTTTTACTTTGATTTCTATTTTATTGATTTCAGCTTGTGTATTTATTTGCTTTCTTCTGCTCACTATGGGTTTGTTTTGTTCTCCATTTCTGACACCTCAAGTCAGAAGCTTATTTGATTTGGTACCTGCTTTATTTTCTATTATACATATCTGATCCTATTAATTGCCATTAAAGCACTATCTTACCTGCATACCACAAATCTTAATGTGACATTTTTTTTCATTTTCAAAATTAAGTTCAACTTCAAGTCCTTTTTAATTTCTCTTTTTTTATTTCCTCTCTGACTCACAGCATATTTTAGAATAAGCACCTTGTTTAGTTTTTAGCTATTATATTTGGATACTTTTCCAGATATCTGCCTATTATTGATTTCCAGCTTAACTCTATTTTGGTCAGAGAAACATTTTTATGATTTTAGTCATTTTAAATACATTGAGATTTACATTATGGGTCAAACATGGTCTGCCTTGGTCAGTGTCCCATGTCCCTTGAAAAGGACATGTAGCCTACTGTGATTGGGTAGAATGTTTTCTTTAAAAAATATTTTATTATTTTTATTTTATGTGTAAGAGTGAATTACCTGCATGTATGTAAGTACACCCATGTCATGCAATGCCTGGGGAGGTCAGAAGAGGGTGTTAGATCCCTTGGAACTAAAGTTACTGACTGGTTGATAGCCACCATGTGGGTGCTGGGAGCTGAACCCGGGTCCTCTGCAAGAGCAGCCAGTGCTCTTAACTGCTGAGACATCTCTCCAGCCCCAAATGGTAGAGTGTTTTTGTTGTTGTGGTGGTGGTGGTGGTTTGCCTGCATGTATGTAAACGCACCAGGTATGTGCAGTGCCTGTGGAGGCCGGGGGTCAGAGGTCCTGGGACTGGAGTTATACATGGTTGTGAGCTGTATAAGGGTACTAGGACCTGAACCCCAGTCCTCTACAAAAGCAATAAGTGCTCTTAAGTGTTGGGCCATCTCTCCAGCCTCAGGCAGAGTGTTTTCTAAATGTCAGCTGGCTTGATTGGTTGATAGTCTTATTCAAGTCTTCTGTGTCTTTATGCACTTATCAAGATACTTGTGCTATGGGTCTCTAACGAGAATAATGGGTTTGTCTGCTTCTTACATTTGTATCAGTTTTGTCTCAGTGGGTTTTGATCCTCTGTCGTGTGCATAAATTAAGTGGTTTTTTTTCACGTATCTATAATTCCAGGTCTTTGGATGATGAGGGAGGGAGTGCTGGTGATGAAGAATTTTAACTGCTAGTGAAAGGAACCATGCCTTGTTGCTTTGTGTTGAAAGTTCAAAGCCCAGACTCCCTCTGGTCTCCAGACAGGCAGTCCAGTTCTGACCAGATCCTCTCCACACATGAACCCGAATCTTGAAATTTTGCATTAGACTTTCTTCTATTCTGGGTTTGTTTGCTGCCACAGAACTCACGGGTGGTACTTTAAGTCAATAGGAGTTTTGAGTACGGCTTTAAACTCACTGAAGTTGAGGCTACAACACTAGTAAAGCATCTTGCTTCCTCTGTCACAATTAAACTTGAATCTATCGATTTTCTTCTGCCGCCTGGCAATCCCTGAATAAAAGAAATTTTATTTCATGTGGGAGGGAACAGAATAGGGATAGATTTGCTGAAGTTACAGAAACAATGATAACAAGAAATATGAAATCAACAAGGAGATTGTTGCCAGGCAACATGGCTGGTTGTTAAAGAGCTAACCCCTTGGCAGTCTTTGATAATAGCCCATAAATCTCTGAGCTAGAAATGACTATGCCATGACTGGATCAGGATGAATATGTTTCCAAAGAACTGAAGCACCCAGCTCACGTATTCCATCTGTAAATAGAATCTCTGCCTCACAGTAAAAATAATAAATAAAATGTTTTAAAAAATAGACTTTCTGCTTCGTTTCCTGGAACATTTTATGTCTTCTGCTTTTAGGGGTGTACTCCAGCTGTAGTAGTTTCTCTTAATACAATGAACCCAGAGTATGCCAAATGATCTTATTTTATCAGCCTGGCACCAACATTTGACTAGCGAGTGTCATTCATTCACAGGACAGTGAGCACCTATGGAGGCTGTAGGATGTTGGAGTTTGAAGGAATATTACAAAATGCCGAGACACATCCTTCATATGCCCAGCTGGGGAATGTGACTCTATGACTCACCATCCCTTTGCTCTTGAGTCTCCGTTCCACAGAGCTGGCTTTTATGCTTGATGTCCTCATCTTGCCTTTCCTTCTATTAAAATAGGACGTCTGCTCTACTCATCCCTGTTCCCCAGCTGCTGGCAGAGTTTTCCAGGATTGAGAAACATTGATAAACAGATCTGAGCAATGGCCTTGACAATCTACAGCAAAGCTTAGTCAGAGATTATCCTGGCACATTTGGGAATGTCCCTCCCACCCTTCCCTGTGTGATACTGGAACCAGGCATTGTTAGAGCACAGACTCAGTGTCAGACTCTGGATGGATGTGGATGCTGGCTCTTTTTGACCGTTGACAACTTGCCCAACATCTACTTATTGGTTTCATCATCTGTATAATGAGGACATTGTTATATCCAACTCGTTAGCTGGTTGAGAGGATTAAGCAAGCTTCTGTGGAACTTAGAAAAGTTTCTGGTACATATGCACTATGTAACATGTGTTGTACATATGTGTATGACCTTCCCTTTAGAATCCATGCCGATATTCTTGATCAAAGCAAAGTCTCCCCAGGGAAATTAGAAGTGTTGTACTTAAAGCTGAAGGTCAAAAAAAGGGGAGACAGATGCTTTTCTTATTTTGTGGGGACTTTTGTAGGGGATTACTTTTCTTTAAAAAAAAAAAAAGGATTTTTATTGACAAATGTGGTGGCATATACCTTTAGTCCCAGCACTTGAGAGGCAGAGGCGAGTGGATCTCTGTGAGATTGAGGCTAGCTTCGTCTATATAACGAGTGCCAGGCTAGCCGGGGCTACAGGGAGACCCTGTCTGAAAAAAAAATTTTTTTAATTTTATTTTTATATGTATGAGTGTATTGTTTGCATATATGTAAGTACACCTACGTTATACAATGCCCATGGAGGTCAGAAAAGAGCACTGGATCCCCTGGACCTGGAGTTATAGACAGTTGTTAGCTGCCATGTGAGTGCTGGGAATTGAACCTGGGTCCGCTGCAAGAGCAGCCAGTGCTCCATGCTGAGCCATCTCTCTAACCTGGGGATTACTTTTCTTTCACAACAAAATTGATTGTTGGATTGGTGACTTTTAACAGTATAAGCTAAGCAAGCGCTTGGCTTTTTTCACTGGAACTTGTCACAACAGTGTCGATTTCAGTTTATTTCTTTCCCAAACTAGCAGACAAAGAGGCTTTCCCAAGAATTTGATTCACATCACAACAAAACTGTGGTTGAACTGCTCAGGAAGTCAAAGGTTTCCTGCATGACTGGAAACAAGATTGCTCATATCTACGGCAAGTATTTCTTAACGTCCAGGAGAAAAAAGATGACTAAGGCCATAAAACAACATAAAGTGATAATTATTTTTAAATTACTATATATTAATTACACAAAACAGTGGGTCTCATGATGGTATCTTCACACATGTGTATAGGCACTTGGATCATATTTCCAGTACTCACACTATGCCTGATCTCTTTCCCTTCTTCCCTGACTCCCCCCATCTATTTTCATGTCTTTGTTTCAAAGTAAGAATTCTTCATGACCTTGCATGCACATGAGAGCTAAACACAGCACTTTAGCCCCAAAGGATGCTGCTTTCTACACAGGGAAACTGGCCATTCAAAATGAGCCGATCCCTGCTGCCTGTGCATACATACCCACAAGACCTAACATTATGAAAATGAAGACAGTGCATGGATAAAATACCTTAATGGTTTCTAGAGGGGATGTGTAGCTTCTGGAGTGCTGGAAGAATTCCAGTTCTTGATCCAAATGCTGAATACAAGAGTGCATTCATTCTGTGAACCCGGTAAATGTACAGAGTATAACATGTAAAACACTGGTTAATTTGTAGTCAGTCTCATTTAATAAACTGACAATAGTTTTAAAGAGTTTTGTACATTTTGTAAGTCAAATAAAGGCAACCCTTACTTGGAAAATCTGTTTGCAATGAGTAATAAAGCAAATATTTTTTCTAAGAACAAAGACAGCTGTGTAGTAATGCACGGGCACAGTTCCAAGGCTGACTATGCTTCTCCCATCATGCATTTGCTCTGCTCCGTGTGCCTTACCATGGTGACTGCTAATGAGACTTACTTGTCTTCCCACATAACCACTTTTCCAGGAACTTGCCTTGTTGATCTGTATTTTAATCTTCGGCAGCTCTGGCAAGGAGGGGAAATATCAGGTCCTTTTGTCCATTCGTTGAGTGGATGTGTGGAGAGAGGACTTGCCTTTGGATCTTGATCAAGGAGCCTCCTGGACCTCACAGAAGCATAGGGTGCTGTGGCAGAGAAGCCGTCCAGTCAAACTTTTGTCCCTGATGGTTGACCATAGTGAGCATCATTCCAGGTCACATGTTTTAGGGGTTCATGTGTTACATACAGAGTGTACAGCTGTGTTTTATATGTTGGTAGACACTTTTGTGGAATAAGAGGAATGAATTTCTGCCTGTGTTTATATTTCTATTTCCTGCATCTTTTGTCCTGTTTAAGAAGTCCTTTATGAGGCTGGAGAGATGGCTCAGTGGTTAAGAACACTAGCTGCTGTTGCAGAGGACCTGGATTCAGTTCCCAGCACACCCACATGGTGGCTAACAACCATCCATAATTCTAGTTCCAGGGAATCTGACACCCTCTTCTTCCTTCTACGGGCATTGCACGACATGGGTGCACTTACATACATGCAGGCAATACACTCATACACATAAAATAAAAAAATAATAAATTTTTTAAAAAAGAAGTCCTTTAAAAAAAGAAGTCTTTAATATTTATTCTAGTACTTTTACATATATCACTTTGGATTTTAAATTTAGCCCTTTAATTTGTCTGAAAATTTTCCAGGGTTTGAAGTAGAGACTGATTCGTTCCCAGAAGATAGGCCAATGTCCCAACACTTGCTTGGTCCATTCTTTCCCAGCTTTTAGATGCCACATCAATCATACAACAAACTCCCACAGACTCTCCAGGACTTACCACCCCATGCTGTCTACTCTGTTGACTGGTCTGCTTCTGATCCAAAGCGATGCTGTTTTAAATAATGTAGGAATCATTCTTTCTTGTTTTTTCACTCTTTTCAGTAGGATTTTTCCTCTTTTTTGTTGTTTACTCTTCTAGAAAAACTTTAGAATTGGTTTGTCAAATTGGGAATCTGATTGGGATTACAATAGAATTATAGGTTAATCGAGGAATTTGTCTCTACCACAGCAATAAACTGTAATGTAGTCATCATCTTTATGATTTTCACTAAAGTTTCAGTTTTCTTTCTACTCTTGTATCTCTGCTAATTTCTAAGTATTTTGAGATTTTGTTAATATGTTAAATGAGAGTACTGTTATGTGTTATTTCTCTCTCTCTCTCTCTCTCTCTCTCTCTCTCTCTCTCTCTCCTCTCTCTCTCTCTTTCATTCTGACAGTCTCATTGTGATTCCCAGCCTCGCCTCAAACTCCTAATCCTCCTGTCCCAGCTTCCTAATACAGGGATTGCAGGCCAGTGCCACCACACCTGGCTATAAGAGACTGCCAGTTGTAGCATCTATAATAGCAGTAACAGTTGACTCCCCTCAAAATTCATTCAAGGGCTAGTGAGATGGCTCAGCAAGTACAGGGGCTTGCTGAAAAGTCTGACAGTCTGATTTTGATTCCCAGGTCCTGATGGTAGAAGAAGCAAATAAACTCTTGCAGGTTGCCCTTTGACCTCCACATGTGTGCCATGGTACCAATGTGCACTCAAAATAAATGAATAAATAAATAAATGCATAAAAAATAAAATGAAATAAAAACTCATCAGAGAGCCAGGAGTGGTGATGCAAACTGCACTTGGGAGGCAGAATCAGGAGGATCAGAGATTCAAGGTCATCCTTGGCTACATATCAAATTCAAGACGTGCCTAGACACATAAAACCTTATTGAAACCCATTCCAAAAATTGAAATGGGGCCTGGAGAGATGGCTCAGCAGTTAAGAGCACTGGGTACTCAGGTTCAGTTTCCAGCATCCACATGGCAGCTCACAACCATCCATAACTCTAGTTCCAGGGATGAAATGCCAGTGAGAACTCACTGTGCATGCTGCCTTTCAAAAGCTTTGCTTTCACATGGCTTATCTATGCATCTTATTCATGGCTTATCTATGAAATCAGATGCATCTTCACTTGAATTTAAGAATCACCATATTTGTGGGGGGGTACAGAGAGATGACTAGACAGTTAATAATACTGGCTGCTCTTACAGAGGACCTGGGTTTGGTTCCCAGCACCCACTTGTTGGCTAACAACTGTAACTCCAGTTCCAGGGGACCCAACACCCTCTTCTGACCTCCATAGGCCCTGCATGACATGGGTGCACTTACATACATGCAGGCAACACTCATACACATAAAATAATGAATTTTTTAAATCCTAACTTTTAAGATAGACATGTCATGTGAAATTGGGTAAATAATACTAATAGTTACAGTATTGTCTTAATCTAAAACATGTAAGTAGTGAACATGGCAGCACATGTTTGTAATCCCAACACTTGGAAGGTAGAGGCAGGAAAATTGTTAGAGGCTAGTTTGGGCTGTATAGGAAGACTCTTCAAAAAGGGGAGGAAACACCTGGGTTTATTGAACATTAGGAGAGGATCTTACTCGATTTCTTAAATACTTCAAGTAGCACGATCTTTTGTTGCACAGAAAGCTATAATTTGCACTGCATGTTCATTCTTTTGAAAACTAAATGATACTATGCAACGATAACATACTTACATTCTTAATACACGGGAAAACGAATGCCTCCGTTGAAGTGCACTCTCAACAGGATTTGGTATAAGGTTTACAAAATGAAGGAAGGACTGGTTGGTGCAAGAGCTCTTTGAAAACCTTAGTCAGCAACATCCGCTTATTCTTGCAATACATGGCTCTTTAAAACAATCTTCTCTCCTGGAAAATCACTCTGTTCAATGCTACATGTATGGTGTCATGGTCTGTTACCCTTGGGGTCGATTCATTCACTTCTTACCACTCAATCCATTCCGTGGGTTCAGCCGTTATCACCGTAGCTACTGGCTTAGATTTCCCTGGTATCGTAATCCTGTCATTTTAAATACAAGTCATTAGAGCTCTAACAGTTCAGTTGTAGAAAATATTTTATATTTTATACTTTCCATGTCTCTGAGCCATTAACTTCTCCAAGGTTGAATTGTAACAACTCCTTCCTGAGTCCTGAATTGTTTTTTTGTTTGTTTTTGTTTTTAATGTGTATGAGTGTATTGCCTGCATGTATGTGAGTGCACCCGTGTCGTGCAATGCCACGGAGGTCATTCGGATTCCCCTGGAACTGGAGTTAAGGACGGTTCACAGCCGCCATATGGGTGTTGGGAATCGAACTCAAGTCCTCTGCAAGAGCAGTCAGTGCTCTTAACCGCTGAGCCATCTCTCCAGCCCCAAATCGTTTTTATTTTATTTACTTACTCACTTGTTCATTGAATGCCTTTATTGCAAAATCAGGGCCTTGAGCATGCTAAGCATATAACCAGCCCTAGATATACAATTTTTGTTTGTTTTTTATAGCAATTTGAGGTTTGGGCCATGACATTGGATGGGGATGGGCTAGCTAACCTGGTGTCACAAAAAAATGATAACTGAACAAACAGGGCCTACTGAAATACCACTTACTTTCTGTTTTCCATCCAGCTCAGTTGCCTTGTTGAAAACAATTTTATTGGTGATTGTAAAATTATCAGTTTTATTTTTTAGTATTTTATTTATTTTTATTTTATGTATATGAGTGCATTACCTGCATGTGTGTAAGTGCACCCATGTTGTGCAATGCCTGCAGAGGTCAGAAGAGCCCATCAGATCCCCTAGAACTAGAGTTACAGACTGTTGTTAGTCACCATGTGGGTGCTGGGAATTAAACGCAGGTCCTATGCAAGAGCAGCCAGTGCTCCTGACCACTGAGCAACCTCTCCAGTCCTCAGTGCTTTATTTTAATTGTCATGAAGTGAAAAGACATTAATGTTGAAGTACAAGAGCCTCCCAGAGTAGGTTAGACTCTGTTTCTCCTCTGTGAGGGCATGATTTTGTGCAGAAGTTCAGGGGCTCCAGCCAGTGATGTCAGGTTGGTTTCTGCACCTTGGAGCTTGGAGAAACGTCTCCATTCTCCTCTGAGCTCCTCTGGGCTCCTCTGGAACAAGGACTCTAGCACCCATGTCTTGAGGACAGCATTAACACTCAGTGGACATACAAATGTCAGGCCCCAGAGTGGCCCCACATTATTTTTCACTCCAAATGAAAGGTTTCTCTTCTCCCTATGCTGGAAATGTAACTCTGGTAAGATGAGAATTCTAGGTTACAATGTTGTGATTTTCTTTTACACTCTTCTTAGCCAAAAGGCTGAGAAGCGATAAAATTTTCTTTTAAGTAAAGAATTTGCAATGGTCAGAACAACCATCTGTTTAAAGAGATAGTCCAGTGTGAAGTGTATTAAACAGCTATCTTAATTTTGATGATTTTTAATAGCATCCTTAAAATGTAAAGAAATGAAAGGTTTTGTGATGCTCAACCAGGTTCCTCCCCTTTCCCTTTCTTTTCTTTTCTTTTTTAAAATACTTTATTATTTTTATTTTCTGTGTAGGAGTATACTGACTGCATGTATGGTAAGTACACCAATGTCATGTAATGCCCAAGGAGGTCAGAAGAGGGCTTGAATCCCCTGGAGCTGGAGTTACAGACAGTTGTCAGCTGCCATGTGGGTGCTAGGAACCAAACCCAGGTCCTCTGCAAGAGCAGCCAGTGTTCTAAACTGCTGAGTCACCTCTCCAGACCCTTGTTTCCTTTTCTTACAAGTGCCTATCCCTTCCATTGGGTCCTTTAAGATAGTGTTTCCAGCTTAATGAATCTCAGAAATAACATATTAGAAACCCATTTTTTTAACACTGTGACACCACAAAGCTTTCCCCAGTTTTTTGTTTGTTTGTTTTGTTTTTATTTTATTTTATTTGAGTGAAAGGAAGAAAAGCTCTGGAATTGGAATCTTGCCACAGGACATTCTATCAGACCTTATTTAGACTTCATTCTTCTTAGTGCTGTGATCCATGCAAACTAACAGGAAGCTGCCGTCTAGCTCCACCGTGCTTTGCAGAACTGAAGTTCTTAGTTTTAATTTGGTCTAATTTAGCATTAAAAAAATGTCCAAATGAAGCCAAGCATGGTGACATGCACCTGTAGGCCTAGCTACTTGGGAGGTTCAGGTGGGAGGATTGCTTGAGCCCAGGAATTAAGGAGGGAAGGAAGAAAAGCCGGAAAGAAAAAAAAGTGGAAGAAAGGGAGGATGAAAAGAGGAAGGGGAGGAGGGGAAAGCTCAACTCTTTGGACTAAATCTAATAAAAGATGTGTGTGCTTGAGCTGTGGGTGTTGTGTAGGTGTTCTGCTAAAGAAATCACTTTCCCCACAGTTCCTAAAAACTTGTATTCATTCTTCTGCCAATTCCTAAAAATTTTGTTGTTTTTCTTTCATAGTTATGTCCATGGTTCATCTGCTATTAATTTTTGTATAGGTTGCAAAGCAAAAATCAATTTCATTTTTCCATGTTTCCTAAATGTCCCAAAACAACCTATAGAAATCTCCCCCTTTACCTTCTGCTCTGGAGTGCTGCATTTATGGTAACTATGTGACCACATGATTTCTAATTCAAATCAGTTAAGTGTGGAGCATAAACAAAGGTGTTACTAATAGTTGTCCCTGGGTATCTGCAGAGGTTTGGTCCCAAGACCAACGAAGGGGAATATCTAGAATCTCTTACATAAACTGATGTAACATTTGTATAACTGCACACGTTCTCCCCTATATGAGTTTGAATCATCTGTAAATGACTTCTAATGCTTGGTACAGTGCATGTGCTATATAAATCATTGTTATGCTGTATTATTTAGAAAATTCTAGCAAGAAATAAAGATCAGCATGTGTTCAGGCACATTGTACAGGCACAAATTAAGAAATATTTTCCATCCACGGTTGGTTGACTCTGTGATGTGGAGTCCAAGCATCCAGGGGGTTACTGTAGTTGCATTAGGAGAAAAGTTAAAACAGGCTCTTCTGGAGGAAATGGAGCTATTGCTAAAATTCCTTCTGGGAAGTTCAAACAACATCCAGCTCCCCTCCTCCCTCTGTCCTTATGACAAACTGCAGTTTAATTTCTCCAAACTGCACTTTGGAAAACCAGAGTTTATAAGGCTTACTTACAGAGCAACAGGTGAGAGTTTACTTACAGGAGCGTGGGTACCCCCTGCAAGGCCACACTAGAAAGTGCCCGTGCAAGCCTGAGTGACTTTCCATCAGCCATCCAAAATGGTGAGGAGAAGAGCGACTCTCCCTCCTGGCTTCCTCTGCTTAGGTACGCTAAGTCTATCCCCCTTGTGACTGGTTGGTTGGGAGGTGTGCCCAACCTTTCTGCAGAGTGTACCAGTCAACAAGTTAGGCTGTGAGGACCCTAGGCAAGTAGGTACAACCAAGCTTGAAAGGAAGGCATCTGATGTCTATGGTCTGTCTTTTGGAGGACAGTTCTATACTACAGGAGCGATGGTCCTATTTCTCAGAAAGCAGATTCAGAGCAATTTCTAGACTTTCTCTTCTATTCCACTTCCAACCATACCTGCAGCCAAAATGCTCTGTCTTATTTCTATAGCATTAGCATAAGTCTTGATTCAGTTAAGTTACATCCTCCTATCTGATTCTTCCACTTTGTCTCAGAAATTCTTGGCCTTTCCATAGTCATATAACTATTAGAGCCACTTGCTATATTTCACAGGAAAGTAAACACAACAAAATAAAACTGTTGTGGATATGATTGAGACTGTATAGCTCTATACATCAAAATATTTTCAAATACCGAATCATGGGCTTGGTAGATAGCTTAATTGTAAAGTCCTGGCTTCAAAAGTGTGAGAACCTGGCTGGAGAGGTGGCTCAGGAATTAAGAGCACTTGCTGTTCTTTCAGAAGACTGGATTCAGTCCACATGGTAGCTCTGTTGCCCTCTTCCAGCCTTTGTGAGCACTTCACACATACCAGGATACATACAGGCAATCCAAATACTTGTATAAATAAAACTAAATAAATCTTTGGGCTGGGTGTGGTGGTGGTAGGGCATGCCTTTAGTCCCACTCAGGAGGCAGAGGTAGATGGATCTCTGTGAGATTGAGGCCAGCCTGGTCTACCAAGTGAGTTCCAGGTCATCTGGGTTTACAGGGAGACCCTATTTCAAGTCCCTCCTCCCCCAAAAGCAAGAAGACCTGGGGTCAGATTCCCCACCATCCACATAAAAGTCGAGTGTAGAGGTGGGCATCTGTAATCCCAGCACTGAGGGTTGAGAACAGATGGATCCCAGGTCCTCAATGGCCAGCCAGTCTAACCAAAATGGACCACTCCAGATTCAGTGAGACACCTTGTCTCAAAAAACAAGGTAGAGAGGTAGAGAGTGATAGAAGATATTTCACATCCATTTCCAGTCTCCACATGCACACACACAGGCAAGAGCACAAACACACAGACACACAGACACACAGACACACACACACACACACACACACACACAAAATGATAGAAAATTTAAAAATCACCAAATCATGACCAGAGTATACCTCTGTATTTATTCATATCTTCATTTTCTCTCAGCAATATTTGCAGTTTTCTACATAGAGTACCAAACATCTTTTATTGAACTTATCCTTGGTAACTAGAATGTTTTTTGATTTACTATTGATGACATCTAAAAACAGTTAAGTGTTAATGTTACAAAGACAGACAAATTAGCTTTGTGTATAGCAATCTTACTTCTTTCCATTCTAATAATTTAAATTTTCTATGAAAATAATATAAAACGTTACAAAGTTTGTTCTTCCTTTCAAATAATTACATATTGTACTGATTTTTTAAACTTTATTTTATGGGTATAAATGTCATGCAGTGCCCTTAGAGAACAAAAGAAAGCATTGGATCCCCTGGAAGTGGAGTTACAAGTGGTTGTTAGCCACTATACAGGTGCTGGGATTTGAACCTGGGTCCTTTGCAAGAATAGCCAGTGCTCTTCTTAACTGCTGAGCCATCTGTCCAGCACCTATTGTATTGATTTGTGAGTTACTGTATCAACTAGCTAAAGTAGTGAGCATGCTTCTTTTTTCATTCTCAGCGTGCACACCAATATCTCCTTCAATTCTTCCTGGTTTTGTTGTTTCATGTTGAGGGAATGCTATTGAGTGCATGCAAATTTAGAATTTTTATATTTTCCTTGTGCACTGAATCTTTATTATGAAATGTATATTTCTAGGATTTTTTTTTTTGCCCAATACTAATATAGCTACACATGGTTTTATGGTAGGTGTTTGCATGTTGTGTTAGTCAAAGGTTTAGGCTTTGGAGTCCAAGGGGGATTCTGAAACAGATTGTTCTTCAGAGTTAGAAATTTATTAGAGATTTATTAGAAGCATTACAAATGCCATAGATGGTCAGATGGACAACAGCATGGTGAAGGCACTGAAGAGAGATCAGGAGACTATGACTGAGTGAGGGTCCCTTCTTACACCTTTTAGAGGAAGAGACAAAGTAGGTAGAGGCCACAGATGGCCATTGCTGGGGGTAAACAGTGAGTAGTAAGTTAAAGAATCTTAGGTGATTGATAAACATCTTTCCCAGCTGGCCATTTCTTGGGTCCAAAGGACAGAGAAGACAAGACTCTTGAAAAACAAGTTACTTCACTTCTGGAAACCAAGTTACTGTACTTGCTGGAAGCACCACAGTTCTACCAAAATGGAGGAGGTTACAACATGGCATGGCCTTAGCTAGTGGTCAGCTTCCTCATTGCAGCTAATACCTAAAAGAAGCAACTGAAGGAAAGAAAGATTTACTTTGGTTGACAGTTTCAGAGGGTTCACTCCCTGGTTACTTGGCCCCATGTGCTTGGGTACCACATCTTGGTTGTGGGGGTGGGTAGTATGTGACAAACACCTTTCTTCGCTTCTGGACAGACAGGAAGCAGAGAGAGACAAAGGGTCTGGAACAAGATATAGCCCCCAAGAACACCCCCCACCAGTGACCTATTTCCTACAGGTAGCCCCATCCCCTAAGGGACGTCCCCAAATAGCCCCATCAGCCAGGGAACAAGTGTTTAATACATGAGCCTGTGGGGGACTTCACTTATTCAAACCGTATTGCATAGAATGTCCTTTTATTTTCAAACTCTTTCTAGTCTTACACTGCAGATATAGTTCTTGTAAATACCATATTTTTCTTTCAATCTAGCCTGACCATCTTTGTCTCTCAACTGAAGCATTTAGTCAATTTACATTTTAAGTGATTATCTATCTCGTGTTTCACATGCTGTCCTGATGCTGCTGTCTGTTGTGTCTTGATCTCTTCCCTCCTTCTTGCCTTTTCATTTCTATTCACAGCTACAGCTGTCCAGCACACTGTAAAAGTCAAACCACAGAGCCATTCTTCCAATTTGCTGGGAAAAGTAAGCCCCAAAGTCTGCTAACTCCAACATATTCCATGTGTGGGAAAAATATCCTTCGAGATACATTAAGATAGCAAAGACGAAGAGCGCTGATGTAGGCAGACTTTGTCTTTAAGCCATTCTAAAGAATGTTCTTTATGCACAAGGAATATCAGAGTTGGAAAGAAGAAAATAAAAAACAAGAAAAACGTGCATATGTAGTAGATTTAAACAAATATCGACCACATTAAACAGCAGAAATAATGTCTAAAGAGTTTCCAATATATTCAAAATTAAAATAACTGTTAAGTCAGGCTCAGAGGCATTTCTCTGCAGTGCCAGATACTTGGGAGGCTGAGGCAAGAGGATTATTTGAGCTCATGAGTTCGATCTCATATGTTCAACAATATAGACTATACCTCTAAACATAAATGAACAAAACAAAATAATGATAATGTAGAAGCTGTGAGCAGAAATGAAGCTGCATGTTCTATGTTCCTTGGATTGATAGTAGAGCTCAGTGGCAGAGCATGCACTTACCACTCCTGAGGATCTGGGCTCAGCTCCTTAGCATTCTCTTCCCCCAGAAAAAAATTTCCGACGTCCTTACATGGTCTGGGAAGATACACCAAGATGATTGCTGTAGTGGTTAACGCAACTGCTGGAAATAGTAAAGTGCTTTGGAAACTTCTAAACTAAACCAAAGAGAAACAAAGAACACACTGTCAATCAAAAGAAGACTTGTAAGCCAAATAAACCCTTTCTTCCACAAGTTGGTTTTGGTCAGTGTTTTTATCACTGAAATTGAAGACGAGCTAGAACACACAGTTACTGTAGCTGGGTGTTGTCTCTGTGGCTGCTCTGTCTCTGGTCACTTTCATTGCTTGCTTTCATGAGCTTTGTCTTGGGAACTCTGCAGTTTTACTAGGATGTACTAGAAAGCTTTATTTCCTGCTTGGGATTTGAGTGTTGTTCCTAGATTTTGTGAATTGATATTTTTTGCCAAGTTTGAAAGAAGAAAATTTGAACATTAGCTTTGTTTCTTGTGTGTGTGTGTGTGTGTGTGTGTGTGTGTGTATGTGTGTGTTCGTGTGTACATACGGAGACCAGAGCTTGATCACTGTCTACCTTATGACTTTAGCGTGGTCTCTCACTGAACCTGGACCTTATCCATTGGCTAGCCTGGATGGCCAGTTAGCCAGGGATCCACCTGTCTCTCTTCCTGCTTCCCAGTGCTCGGGTTACAGACATGTACCACCACACAGGGCCTTTCCATGGATACTGGGGATTTGAACTCAGGTCTTCCTACTTGTGGGGCAGATACTTTACTGACTGAGCCATCTCTCCAGCTCAAATGTTAGCTTTTTATATATTACTCTGCTCTCTACCCTTTCCCCCTCCCCTCCCCATCTCTTCTTCCCCTCCCGACTCCTCCTCTCCTCTCACCTTCTCCCCCTCCCTCCCATCCCTCTCTTCTTCTGCTAAGCATCTTCATCCTAACTTTTTTGAGTTTTTTATCTTTCCTTTTGTGTTTTTCATACTTTTGATACTGAAGGTTTTGTTGACTACATTTAACTTTCTAAAAGAAACTAAAATTCGATAATTATTTAATCAGATCTTAAAATTCACAAATTCTGTCTCTTGATTCTAAGCTAATCTATTGAGCTAACTTGTTACTGTATTTTTAAGTTCTGGGACTTCTGGTTCCATTTTACTGAAATGTGCAGTGTCTTTTTAAAGTTTGCAGTCATCTACTGAAAGGTTTAACCTTGGCCTTTATCATCTTGATCTTAGAAAATAGTAGTGTTTTACAATTTGTATGTATGACTGCAACATTCTGAGTCTTCTGCTATTCCTAACATCTCCTGTTTGCACTGGTCTGGGTCTATGTTGTCATGGCTCCCCATTCAAATAGTTGTCTTTGTTATATACAGGATATTATACTTGAAAAGCAGAAGAAAAAATAATTTGAGGTTTATGAGTAATGCCCCCAGAGATAACTTTCACTCACATCTACATGTGCCCACAGGTAGCAATCAGGTCTAGGATTGGAAAATAGGGTTTTCCATAGTGAGGTTGCACCAGTTGTCCACACACACTCTTGGGGCCATGCAAATGCAGAGGAAGAACATGAGGCTGCCCTCCTGGCAGCCCCAATTCTGTTGTTCTTTCCCTAAACAGTGACCACATCTGCCATTCGATTCTTGTCTACCTCCTCTGGACTCTAAGTGCGGTTGGGGCTCAGGTGGCTCCAATGGCCAGATTTGCCCCCAGGTTTTCAATTTTTCATGGCTCTCGGAGTAATTCTTCCCAGTCTGTTGGGCTGATGCCTACATTGGTTTGCTCCATATTTTATCTTGGGGCCTTGTGTTACACACAAAAAATGAGAATCAGAGTCCAATCTCTGATCTGGAGCTTAAAAATATTTTTGATCTGCAACAATTTACTTTTAGTCAATGGATCTGTTGCTTCATGTGTGGAAAAAAAAGGATTTGAGTAGAGTTGCTTAGGCACTTGAAACTTAGTTTCTATATGATTAACACTATTTAGAGTGAAAAACAGTGGATTTTGCTGGAGGAGTATGTTAGTCAGTTTTCCATTAGTATAACGAGTGCCTGAGATAACCAGCCTAGGAAGAGAACAGGCCGATTTGGACTCGGTCAGACTCCTGTTTATGATCACACAGCCTCTGGCAGAGAAGCCAGGTGGAAATGGCAAGGAGCAGGCAGTGGATCCAAACTGCTCAAGTCAGGGCTGGGAAGAAGAAAGAGACTGGAGTCCTACATCCCCTTCAAGGACACACCTCACAATGATCTACAGACTTTCCTTGAGGCTCCTCCTCTTAAAGGTTCCATCGCCTCCCAGTCATACCACACTGGGGACAAAGCGTTAGGGAGACATTCAACATCCAAACGACAGGAAGGAGTCAAAAAATGAAAGAAAAGCAGTGGCTACTTATTTTCTTTTCTCTTAGAGCTACAGGAATATGGCAGGTATGGGAAGAAAGGGAAGAAAAGCTTCCCAGTAAGTGATTTGCTAAAATTTTATTTTCAACTTGTGGAACCTTCATGTCCATTAGTATTATCAGTCCAAGAGCCTTTATGAATGTAGCCTTGACTTGCCCAAGACCAGGGAGAAAGAAGAGGACAGGGATCACCCGGCTTAGAGTCTAAGAAACCTGTTCCCACCAGCCTCATAGAAGAACAAAATATAGAATCCCAAGGCCCATCCAAAAAAGTGCATTTGAAAAATGGTTCTATAAAACCAAGAGTCCCCATCCTCTCTCCCTTCACCCACTGCACAAAAACCATCCTATCATCATGACAACCGATGTAATGGAAGTCAAGAGTCTTTGTCAAAAAATACACAGAAAACTGGTTAAAGAGAACTTGGTACCTCTGATTTGCTCAGTAGTTTTTCTTATATTTTTCTCATCTTGTCTTAGCATCTATGAGACTACAATGCTGACTTCCTGACTCCCTCTGATCCTACAAAAATTATATGTCATATATAAAGGACCATTAAAAAAGAGGATGCAGGGTACGACCAGGTGACATTTCAAATGAAACTCTGGAACATTAGAGGGCTATAACAGGACAGTAGGCATGTGTAGCAGAATCATGGGGAAGGCCTATGTAGCTTCATAACAAGGGCCTTTCATTGATTGTTCATCTTTATTCCCACTATCTGCTTTTAACCCTCCCTTCAAAAACCAGAGATGTTGTCTATTGTGGCTTCCAAAACTCTACTGTAAAATAAATGAGATAGTTTCATGTCATAAAGCATGAGGAAACTAATTAGCAATTGTTATTTGAGGCCCATTCGTTAAAATGGTACTTTATTGCTTCTATTAAATTGATTTCATCATTTCTTTTTGCCTTATTTTAATTCAAGATTAGAAACAATTGACTTTGGAAGAAGCCGTGCATCCTCATGCCTATCAGCAGTATGTCCATCTCATGGGCTACTGCATGGTCAAGAATCTGTACATCTGACTTATTCTTTTACTTTTTGACTCAGTACACTCAAAAACAATCCCTGGAGGGTTTCAAAAACTAAAATAGATACCCATGCCAAGAGGCATGGGTGTAAAAAGCCAACAGGACTGAACATACAAAGGAAATTAAAGATCAGTTTCTGGATAGTGGTTTTATTGGCAATGATAAGTGGAGTTACCACCATTAAAACCTCAGGGATAAAGCTCTACACGCCTCCTTGTGCCCCCAAAGTCTCTTTCTGCTATGGGGAACAGACTCTGCCAAGGAACAGCACATTAGCTGTGGGATTGTGCCGAATGAAGAAAAGGAACGGATGGTCTGCAGTGAAGTTTTTCTCAGGCAACAGCATGCAGAAAGTAGCGATGCCTGCGGTGGCCGCCGCTGCCTCTGTGCCTTCCTCATTCACTTCCACAAAGGACTTGTGAACAATTTTTGATATGAAAAGATCTCTGGTTCCTGACATGCCAGACAGATCAGCCTTGCTACTGTCAAAGAGATCCTGAACTCCTAGGCGGGCAAGGTTGGGGTTCAGGATGTAGCTCTCTTCCAGCTTGAACCTAGGCAGTGTGACATTGACGTCAATGGTTTCCAAGCTCTCGGGTTTGGTCCATTCACGCAGTTTTTCCAAAGTTAACTGCTCCTCAATCTGGAGTTAATGTAAATCAAAAAGAAGTGAAATCAGTTTTACATAATTAGATTGATAAGGTACTATTCAAATGAGTAGACGCACAGTGACCATTGCTCACAGCATTTCCTTTATGTATTGTGCCCAGATTCCAAACAGAAAACTTTATTTTTGTCTGACAACTGGAGATATAAAACAAAAATATGTTCCAAGACCTTGAGTGTCCAAGTATAGGAGTGTTGAACATCATCAGATCTGTCATCCATCCACCAACTCCCCCACTCATCTGTCCTCCATCTATCATCTACCCACCCTTCCTCACCTACACTCATTCCTTCTGTCCATGTCCACTTCCCTTCTTACTCGCCTCCTTCTCTCCCTCCCTCCCTCAATCCCTTGCTCCCCCCTCCCTTCCTCCATTTTTCCATTCATGACTTGTGTGCTGGACAGCTTTAGTGTCAACTTGACACACCTGGGTTGAAGGAGCCTCAGTTGGGGAATTTCCTTCATTGGACTGGCCTGTGGCCATGTCCATGGGGCACCTTCTTGATTGAGTGATGTGGGAGGGCCCAGCCCACTGTGGGTGGTGCCACCCCTGGGCATGTGGGCCTGTGTTGCATAAGAAAGCAGGCTGAGCAGGGGCCAGGGGAGCTAGTCAGTAAGCAGTAATCCTCCATGGCCTGTGCTCCAGCTCCTGCTTCCAGGTTCCTGCCCTGAGTTCCTACCTTGGGCTCCCTAACGAACTGTGACCTGAGAGATGTAAGCTGAATAAAGCCTTTCCTCCCCAAGTTGGTGTTGGTCAGAGTGTTTTGTCACAGCAAAGGAGAAACAAACTAAGACAATTTGCCAAGCCCCAACACGCCGAATCCCCTTAATAGGCCATGACAGCTTTTGTTACTCCAACTGCAAAGGAAAATTAAAAAGATTTCTTCTATTTATTCTGAAACCCTCTAATGCTGTGGTAATCTGTAAACGTCACCAGAACTAGAGTCATCTCTAATAACATCTAGGTAAAAAATGTAAAAGGTACATAGTACATTGGACTTATTTCCTCATTTAAAATGAAGATAAGGTGCTAGTGTGGTGGTGGGCAACCCAACAAGATCCTGGCTGTGAAACAGAAAGAACAGAACAGCCTAGATAGAATAGAGTTGGGAACTGCACCTACATTGTAACATTGTTATGAGCATTAAATAAATTGATGCATACAAAGTTCTTGGTGCATATTAAGTACCATTTAAATATCAAATATTATTCTTATTGGGACTGTTGGACTAAAACAGAACCACTTATCCTATTGATAGTGACCATTTTTTTCTTGATATTAGAGTCTCACTTACTTCTATTCCTGTCAGGAGATGTCCAAGCCCATAAGTTACATATAAGGGAAACATCATGCAGATTCATATTAGGAAACGGGCCTCACTCTCAAGTTAATGTGGCACATGAGTCTTATCTATCGTGTACTCATTGAAAAGTTCATTGGAATCTACACGGATTGAATAGTGCAATAACAGGATTTCATAGTATAGGATGAAGCTGTAGACAGCAATGATCTGGGGTCAATCTTCTTCCTCAGTAAGTCAGTTCTTATCTTAATGTACTTTCTCTAAAATTAGCTCAAGAGACCTTCTGGGCGAGCTGCCACTTGTCTGTTACATTTAGTATAAATCTTTAGATCGTTCCCCCATAATGATTTGCTGAAAGTAGCAGGTGTTCTGAAAATTTATATATTAGGCTTCTGGGTTGGGAGTGTGGCTCAGGATTAGAACTGTAGCCCAGAATGCACAAGATCTTGGGTATTGATGATGATGATGATGATGATGATGATGATGACGATGATGTTGATCATGATGGAATAAATGTGGGGCCTCAGAAAAGCAAGCAATGATGGACTATGTTGACAAAAATGGCAGACTACTGGCAAAGAACTTCCAGTAAGATCAGTGGATATACAGGGCTGGAGAGATGGCTCAGTGGTTAAGAGCACTGGCTGTTCTTGCAGAGGGCCTAGGCTCAGTTCCCAGCTCCCACAGAGTAGCTAACAACCACCTGTAACTCTAGTTTCAGGGGATTCAATACCTTCTTCTGGCTTCAGCAGATATTGCACACAGATGGTGCACTTATATTCATGCAAGCAAAACACACATACGCATAAAAAAATAAATTTTAAAAAATCAGTGAATATGCCAGGCACGGTGGCAGACGCTTTTGATTCCAGCACTTGGAAAGCAGAGACAAGTGGATCTCTATGAGATCGACATCAGTTTGGTCTACATAGGGAGTTCTAGGCCAGCCAGGGATACAGGGAGGCTACCAAAAATTAAAATAAAAAATCAGTGGATATATAAAAGCATTTACTGTGCAGTGTTCACACAGGGAGGATCAATAGAGTAAAAGGAAACACGAGTCACGGCATTATGAGCCAGTTACCTTCTTAAGACCGGTGGACGCGTCCTCAATGTCATCAGGCAGCAGGATGACCATGCTGAGCTCCTTGCCTTGGTAAGGCATCTCCAGTACCTGGCACTTGAGCTCTGGGATGTAACCGTATGGAAACTTTTTCTTTTGAAACATCATCTTCACTGTCTTTGTGTCTTTCTGAATGGTTACAGAAATCACTCAGGTTATTCTCTCTGGTCTTTAAGAGTAAGAAGAATTTGGGGCTCAAGGTAACGTGCTAGGCAGTAAAGCACAGGCTTAACATGGGAGAGGCCCAGCGCTCACACACACACACACACACACACACACACACACACACACACAGCCAAGAGAAGTTTTGGAAAGTGGCACCACCTGACCTTATTCAGTCGAAACGGTGCATTAGTTGTGTCCTCCTTCATGAATTTCTCCTCCCACTTTCCTTTGAAGTAAATGGCATTCACCAACACAAGTTTGGTCATGTTATCAACCACACCTGAAGGTAACAGTTCTGGAATTTTCCCTGAAAAGATTAAGCAGTCTTTTTCAAAATTCCATGTTGGAATTCTAAATTTGAACTGATAGAGTATTATCTCTAAAATGTGATGCAATATTTGATTTTAACTTGGTGTTAAGTTAGGAAAGACTCACTGACACATTTTTATTTTAAACAAGTCAACTTGCAAGGTTCACTGGGACAGCTCATGCCCAGAATACCCTGAGGTTCTAAGTTCCATCTCCAGAGCCAGAAAAATAAAGTGTCATTCTGCCTGACTGGATGGAGCACACCTTTAACCCCAGCACTCTGGAGGTAAAGGAGACCAACCTCCGTGAGTCTGAGGCCAGCCTGGTCTACATAGCAAGTTCAGACCATTCAAGGCTACATAGTGAGACTCGATTAAAAAAAATCATTAAAATAAGTCAAATATCTTCAAAGACTTAAAACAAGGAATTTCTCCTTTCCTTAATTATGTGGAAATAATGAGCATTATTTTGTAAAGGATCATTAAAAGAATGGGCAGTCACAAAATAAAAAAGAAAGGAAGGAAGAGGAAGAAAAAGAAAAAAAGAAAGAAAGAAAGAACGAAGAAAGAAAGAAAAAGAAAGAGAGCTAACTATACCCACAGCCCCAGGCACTGTTGGGAACAACTGATATAATGCCAGGCAGGTATCCTCTGGGTGCGCTGACTCACACAGTAAAGTGATGGAGGAGAGAAGAATTATGTTGCTGAATTGAGCCCTGGGGGTGAGTCGCTCCCCTACCACACTATTTCTGACTTACTAGACAAGATGTTGACAAAAATTATTTCAACTGCAATGTTTGTAGACAGTGATTTCATGGATTACATGAAGTTTCTCATTCCATTTCTTTCCATGTGGCCATTAAACACTTTAGGGCAGGCATTTTTATTCTTTGTATTGTATATTCAGTGTTGGTTTTAACTTTAAATGGTAGTTTAGGGGAAACTATGGGAAGAGGTACTTGGCTGCTTGCAGTGAATCGTGTCTACATGTCTCCTTTGACTCACTTCTGACATGTGAAAGTTGTCCAGCAATGAGCAGTGGCAAAATTTTTTTAGGGAACAGTATGTGAATGTCAATGTGAGAGATCAGGGTTGGGGAAGCTGAGGGAGGAAGAATGCGATGCCAGGGAGAGGGTGGGTGGCACGAAAGAATCTGTGCATGATGGCTCCGCTAGGGTTTGGGAGGGTCCCTCAAATACCCACATCTTACAAAGGTTTGGTGTTCAGCCCAAATCATATTGGGGGGCAATGGAACCTTTAAGAAGTGGAGCCCTCATGGGAGGTCTTTAGGTCACTGAGGACTTTGCTCTTTTTTTTGTTTTGTTTTGCTTTGAGACAGGGTCTTACAGTGTAAACTCATGGCAATCCTCCTGCCTCAGCATCTCAAGTTCTGGGATCACAGGCTTGTGTCAACACACTCAGCATAGTGGGGGTGCTACTGAAAAGGATTGTGGAATACTTCTCTGTTCCTCTTTCCTGTCTCTTCCTCTCTTTTCAGTTGCCACAGTGAGGTAAGCGGGCCTCCTCGGCCACATTAACCTACCATGAAGCACAATGTGTCCATAGGGCCAAAGCAATGGGGCCAATTGGTTATGGATCGAAACCTTCCAATCTGTGAGTCAAAAATCAACCTTTTCTCTCTATACACCGAGAATCTCAGGTATGAGCTACAGAAAGAGAATGGTAACGAACATATCCATGCTGTCCAGTCTCTCACCTTCTGTCTGGCCTTTGACCCACTGGTTTATGGTCTTCCTTGCATCCTCAGAGGCATGCTGAAAATCCACACTGGCCAAGTCAGCACCATACATTTTTTGAGTTGAAGCCAAGAACTCCTATTTTTTAAAAAAAATAGAATTTTCATGAACAACTCTTATTCCCTACAGGATTTTTCTAAAATCCCGAAAAGAAAAAAAAAAAATTGTTGCAAAAGGCCACTTTTAATTTATTGTAAAACAAAAATTCTAACCCTTATACTTTTGTATTGTGTTGAAAACACATTACAAAACATGTGACACACCATTAAATTTACTGTCCTAACCAATTTTAAGGATAAGTTCAGTAGTGTAGTGCTCAGACTTTTGGTTTTATATAAAGGTTGCTAATTCATTTTGAATCTTATAATAGCATTTTTAAACATCAGCAAATACTGATTGTACTTAAAAGTGAATTATCAGATCTGCTTTTGCTCTGTGTGTGTGCGTGTGTGTGTGTTTGTGTGATCTGTGTGTGTGTATTTGTAGAGGCTAGAGGAGGACGTCAGGTGTCCTAGTCTATCACTTTCTGCCTTAGTCCCTTATTCCCAGGTCTTTCACTGAACCTGGAGGTAGGCTGGCTACCCACAAGCCCCAGCGATCCTCTTGTCTCCGCTCCTTACAGTTCTGGGGTTACAGGAGAGTATGTGGCCAAGCCTAGATTTTTACATGGATGCTGAATGTGAATATGCCAGTTTCAGAATATGAAGTGCCAGGTACTCACAGGAAGGAAGTGGTAGGTTTTCTCGCCATATAATCTGTTAGCAAGTTTCAGAATATAGGAGACTCCGCGTTTGCTGACTTCAGCATTCAGGTTTTGAAATCTTGAATGAATGTCCTCAACAGCATCGAAATGAAAAGTCTAAAATAAAGAAAATATTCTTCATGCAACTATTTGTCTTGAAGTTAAAAAGTGGTTCCTTGGTGTCTGTGTCCATCAAATTAATGTTTTTATTCCTAATACCAATTAGCAGCAGCCTACTATTTTATCAATGTGTTATTGGGAGGACAAACAAAATGAAATCCAAGACTTATAGCTAGATGAGGCATAATAATTATATTAGAAATGGATTTTGCATCACTTTTGGTATAATTTCATAAGTGTAAATGGTTGACACATTAAATATTTATGTCTGCTTTTTTTCTCCCAAGAAAGACTTAAATGGTGCATATTGATGTTGTGTACCATGTATAGTTGTGCTGAAAATTCTCAGAAATAAACTGAAAATAAGAATCATCCTGTATTCAAGACCCCAATGATATGACTGATCAGGGCCTTTTTCTGTGGTCACTGAACTAGCACCCACAACTTAATCCCTTTAAAAAGAACTTCTTTAAACTTATTCTGACAAGTTTAATTCCCCACCTGTCAGTTTCAAATCAATAGGCCCTTTATGGTTTTATGAGGTCTGGGCTGGTTCCCTACTTTTAAGACACAAAGAACAGAAACTACACAGGGTCCTAAGTCCATGCTATTCAGTGAGATAGGCCATGACTTCTTGTAACTGTGATTCACCTACTTTAATGGAAATGTGGTAGAAGAAATCCTTAAGACTAGTCTTTCCCGAAGTTAGAAGCCCCTGTAAAGCCTCAAAATCAGAGCATCTGCAACCTTGCAAGAAAGCACCCAGTGACAGGTACAGTGTAGCACAGCACAGGTCAGCTGGAAAACAATGTTCCCATTCTATGGAGGCCTCCAGAAGTGGCTGAGTTCTCTTAGAATCAAAGAACACTGAGGCCAGAAGTCCCCTCCAACCCCTTTAAGGAAGCAGGTGGCTGGGGGTGAGGGGCAGAGAGGGCAAAGGGGACCTGCTGTCTCCCACCTCACCAGTGGCTTGAACCTGTTCCTCAGGCCACTGGGCCTCTCCAATGCATCTTCGTGCAGGGCCACAGCCACTCAGGTCTGCCTCAGACAGGCACAGGGTTAACCACAGGAACACAGACACATGGTTGTCTTTTTCCTTGTCCCTGAAAACAAGCAACAACACCAACCTGCCCACTGTAGTGCATTTCCCTGTCTCATTTCTCTGTGTTTGAAGGTGACACTACAGAATAGGTATCATGTACCGGTAGTGTGGTCACATGCACAGCAAAAACAAGAAATGGTGGCCTGTGGAGGTTGGGGGTTTATAGAAAGCTATCAGATTCCTTCCTGGGACTAGGAGCACCAGCCTGTAGGGTTGTTGTTGGCTTTGTTCTCTGTGTGTTCCCAACAGAACAAAAACACTGTGCATGCTTGGTGCTCAGTTAAGAGCTGTGGGTGAAGGAGCAGCTGTTCTTGGGGCTTTTCTGATAGTCGGACAGCATCATGGCTAACAATCAGACTCAGCTGAACACAGTTAAGAAACACACCGAAGAGCTCAAAAGTGAGCCAGGGGGTAGTCTGGGGAGCAGGACAGTGTTGCTTGTGCTAACCTTGGAGAGCTGGGCAGCAGTAACACCTCTGGTCCCCAGAAAGACCATGGCCATGGCCGATGAAATGCTGAAGGGAGAGATGAAGATATTTCCCGTGGTGTTGTTTTCACTCAGCGTCTGGAACAGCTGCAAGGCGAAGAGGGTGTTGGCTGTGCTCAGCTGCTCCATGGTGAAGCCTGTAAGGCAGAGAGGAGACCAGTGTTGTCCACTGCCACACCAGCAAGACTCATAGACCTCATCGCTGCCAGACACTCTAAGACCCTGCAGCTTAGACTTGTCCCCTGTCCTCCACCTTTTCCAAGAGGCCAAGAATACTCCCACAGGCACACAAAACTGGGGCCAGACTTATGGCAGTGATACAGGACCCAGGGTGTCACCTTACAGATGGGTGAGTCTGAAGAGAGACCAGGCTCGAGACCTTGGCACAGACCCCACATTGCACAGCCTTTAAACCACTAGAGCTTTCATATCTCTGTCTCTGGTTCAAGTCCCTCATTCATCTGGGCAGTGACTCCATTAAATTTATGGAGAATATGAAGGATCCTATTAAAAACCATAGCAACCCACCCTGCAGTCAAATTCTGGCAAAGATAACAACATATTCACTCTCATTTTTGAGATTTGGTTGCCCATGCCTGAGGTCAAGCTTCCAGTCTCAAAGCTGGCTTAGGTGATGCGACTTTGAGAATCTCACAAATCCAGCATCAGGCTGGGGGGCGGGAGGACGGGGACGCTGTACTCTGTCCCTTTTGCAATAGATTAGGCGCTGGTTAGGGGTTCCATATGGACCTCCCACTAACCCATCTAGGCTCAGACCCTCAGTTTGCCCAAGCACAGGCTGCTTAGAGAGAGTACCAAGTCTGGTCGCTGTTGCCTACAGCACTTTAGCATCCCTCCTTCCCTCCAGGCTCCAGAAATCCGCCCCACAGGGCTTTGAGGGACCCATCTAGGCTCAGACCCTCAGTTTGCCCAAGCACAGGCTGCTTAGAGAGGGTACCAAGTCTGGTCGCTGTTGCCTACAGCACTTTAGCATCCCTCCTTCCCCTCCAGGCTCCAGAAAGGATCCGCCCCACAGGGCTTTGAGGACTTATCCCTCCACTTGGAGGAAAGAAAAGCTAGGAGGCGGAGGGATCTCCAGCTTAGCTCCCAGTTGCTCAGCTCCTGGCTGGGTCACAGGGTGGTGCTGGGGATCTGAGGTCGTCTGTCGCGAAGCCCCCAGGGGGCCTGTCTCCACTAGCTGCCGGGATGAGGGTGTGGCGGCGACCCGGGGTTCCGGGATCTGCCGGGAGAGGTCTGGCCCCTCCCGCCCTCGCCAGCTCCCTGCACCACCCACGGGCCTTACCCACTATGCTGCAGGTCCACTTCAGGCTGGGTGTAGGCTGGGAAGGAAGCGCCTGGAGCCTGCCAGAGTCCTTATAACAAGCGGAAGGGGAGTGTCCTGGCAGGCCGGCCGGGTGGAGGCTGTTTTCCTTGGTGACTGCCTTCGAACCTAGCTCGCAGGGCTGGCAAAGTAAAAGCGGCAGTTTGCGCGGATCCTATGCACTGGTTTCCTGGGAGGATCAGTACTTTTCTCAGGTCTAGGCTTTTCCTTATCCATCTGTGGCAGAGGCCTAATAAACTTTCTTGCTAAGGTGTGAATGGCCGAGGTGATATGTGTCACCTATAGGGCAATGATTGCCTTCTGAATTCCATTTGTACACTGCAAACGCTAGGATCTCCTTTTGTGGGGTGCGGGGGACAGGAGAAAACAAAGGCGCCGGGATAAGACGACATAATATCAGTTCCAAAGAGCACCCTTGACAGGCTGATCCCTAGGAGGAACTCAGAACTCACAACTCGCTGGCCAGATAGTCTTGTGGAATCATTGAGCTCCTACTTCACTGAGAAACCTTGTCTCAAAAAGTAGGGTGGAGACCTATAGAGGAAGCCACCTGATGTCCAGCCTCTGGCCTCAACACATGCATATACACATAGGTATGAGCCCACTCACACACATGAACATGAACACACATGCCACATCCCCACACCTCTCAAAAAGAAAAGGGACAAGAAGATTGCACTAACAGTTGATAAAAAAATTCTCCAGTTTGAAAACAATGGCAAGAGTTTAATAACTAAAATTGTATAGTGTTTCATAGTTTATTAGAATGAAGGAACAGCCATAGTTAGGGAGACATGATTAGATCAGAACTGGTAACTTCACTACCATTTCCCACAGAACTAGAGAACTCCCTCAGAGTCAGAAAGTCAGGAAAGATTAAAATAAAAGCCCAAACACCAAGCTAAAAGACAGGGGGCAGGAAAGGCAGCTTCCTGGGAGAGAACTTGGGTCCCTCTCACAGCACTAACCTGAAAGAAAAAAAAAAAAGCCCTCAAAGCAAAACAAACAAGCAAATAAACCTAAGACCTATAAACTAGAGAAAACAGTGCTCTGAATTTGCATTACTTTTTCTGTGACACTATATTTCTGCTCACCTGAACCCGAACAATTTGGATCAAATAGAACACAAAAACACTTCCTAAATCAATGCATATATTAGAAGTTTGAGGAAAAGCTGACCTTTATACATCAACCCAGTTCAAGAAAGGAAAGTCACATCCTGTAGATCTTGCCAGGTGCAATGTCAGCCATCATGTAGATGGATCAGAGGGTGGCCCTGGTGGCCCTGGTGGCACTGGAGGGGGCCTAGCACCTTGGCATCCCTTGGTTCCATCTCCACCCACTGGATCCCATTGAGGGAAGGCATCAGAGAAGAATCATTACCAGGGCACAGTCAGCACTCCTGTTTGGAGTGTGGGAGCAGGGTGGGGAGGGGGCTGACTCACAAGCCACCCCAGGATGTGCACTCTGAAGGCACAAAGGACAGAGTGGCTGATACACCAAGACTGAGATTGCAGGCAAGTAGTTGCTTGGCCACCTCCATCCACAAGCTCAGTGCCCCTCAGTATGTGCTATAGGACATTTCCATATGCTGAAGTGCAGGGCTTGGTGTCCATGTATCCTGGTCAGATAATGCCACCCCACTAGCAGATCATTTGCTGTCCCACCTTCAGTTGCTGTTAAGAGTCCTGCTTCATCCTTCAATAGCGCCATTGGCCTGAGGGTGACAGGGTGCGTGGAGTCATCAGACTCCATGGGTGTGAGACACTTCTGCATCCATTGGGCAGTGAAGGATGATTCTTGGTCCCAGTGAAGCAAGTCTCATAGGGGATTGTACTGGCTAGTTCTTTTGTCAATTTAAGACAAGCTAGAGTCACTGGAAAGAGGAAACCTCAAATGAGGAATTTCCTCTATCAGACTGGTCTGTAGGTAAGTATGTGGGGCATTTTCTTTCTTTCTTTTCTTTTTTTTTAATTTAGGAGGTCCCAGTCCACTGTGAGTGGTGCTATCCCTAGGTAAGTGGGCCTGAGCTGTATAAGAAAGCTTATCTGATAAAGCCAGGGAAGTAAGTCAGTAAGCAACTCTCTTCCATGATCTCTGTTTCAGTTCCTGTTTCCAGGTTCCTACTTTGAGTTCCTGCCTGACTTCTTTCCCTCAAAAATGGATCGTGCCTTGGAAGTGTAAAATGAAATCAACCCTTTCTTCCCCAAGCTGGCTTTGGTCAGTGTCTTATAACAGCATTCTCTTTGTTCATGTATTTATTTATTTTATTACACTTTGGTCTTTTTGAGACAGGGTCTCACTGTATCCCCAGCTGACCTGGAACTCACTATGTAGACCATGCTGTCTAGCCTTGAACTCACAGAGATCCACCTGCCTCTGCCTCCCAAGTGCTGGAATTAAAGGCATGCACCACCACACCCGACTGAATAGCTCTTTTATAAGGGCCTTAATCCCATCCACAAGGGACTTCTTAATACAATTAGTTTAATTTCAATATACAATTTCAAAAGAACATAAACATTCAAGCCAGTGTCCTATTCCATCCCTGATCCCCCCAAATTCAAATCTATAGTTCAGCTATAGTTGGAGTATGTCTCCTGAGCACGCATGTGTTGAAACATAATCTACATTGTAAAGTATCAGGAAGGTAGAAGAGCATTTGAGTGTAGTGCTTGGGAGGTGGGCGCTTTGGGAAGTGGTTAAGATTATATCAGGTTCCCAGGACAGGTAGGAGTACTGATGATTGAATATTGGAGGCTTTATAAGACAGAGAGAGGCCAGAAGAGACACACGTATGCGCTTGTCTCTTTTTATATGATACCTTTTGCCTCCTTGGTACTCTTCCAGCCCGAAGACCATCATTAGATGCTGGCTCTTCAACCTTCATAACTTTATTGTTATCCAGCCTCAAGAATTTTATTATAACATAAATAAACAGTATCCTTTCACATAAAAATGCATTTATTACATTCCAACAGCTCCCCCTAGCCCCCAACTTCATTTATTCCAGTATTATCAAATTCAGATCTGAGATTCAAAGAATGATTCCTAATGAGCTAAACAGCTGTTGGCCTGCAAAATCAAACAAGCTAGGTGCTTCCAAAATAAGGTGGTGGGACCAGCTTAGGATAGATGTTCCCATTCAAATAAATATGAGTGGCAAGCAAGAAAAAAAGGCACAGTAGGCCACACAAAGATCCAAAGCCCAGCACCCCAGGCAGTATCAAAGCTCAGGGCTTGAGAATAATCACATCTCACCCTGTTTTCCACATCTTAAATACATTTCAGGGTGGTTGGGACCCCATCTTCATGATGGCTAAGTGGAGCTCATGCAGCAGCCCTCATGGGCTGGAATCCAGTGATACAACAGTAGCTCTGCAGTTCTGGAGTCTGGGGGAGGCTCTGTCTTTCAGCTCCGCTAAACCATGGGGACCCTCTTCAGTAGAGTAACCCTTGGCTCCAATAGCATTGCCCTGGGATGGCGCCACCTCTGTGGCCAGTCTCCAGTTCTCTGGCCTTCTCAAGGCCTCCCTTGAAATCCAGGTAGAATCAACCACGCTGTTCTACCTCAAGCACTACGATGGTTTGCAGAATTGGCACCTCCTGATGTCATCAAGGATTTCCTGAAGGACAGCAGAACTAAGGAGTGCCACACCCGACTGTGGGAGCAGAGTAGAAGAGACAGCCCTGGGCAAGGAGCTCTAGGACATTAGGTCCCTCCCTTGAAACTCTTGCTTCAGGCACTCAGGCCTGTGATGGGTGTTGCAATCCGTTTAATATCTGCCAAGGCTTTGACTCATTTTTCCTTGCCGTGACAACAGCATCTGGCTTCTAGTCACATTGACCTCCTTATCAAAGGTTAGCTTGGGTCACACCCTTCATCTTCTCTCCTAGGCCTGCCCATTTTTTAATATGGCCAGGTGGAGAGTTTTCCAAATCTTTAAGTTTGACTCTGTGTGTGTGTGTGTGTGTGTGTGTGTGTGTGTGTGTGTTACTGAGGACTGAGCCCAGGGCCTCCCACATGCTAAGCACATACTACGCATCCTATCCCGGCTTCTGTTTTGAGGAAAGTTCTTATAACTTGCTTAGGCTGGCCTACAGGTGGCGATCTTCCTGTCTCAGCCTCTCTTGCAGCTGGGATGAAAAACTTGTACAACCACACCCAGCTTCTCTTTGTATTATAAATTCAGTCTTTCGTTATGCAATAAGAAATAAAGCCCCCTCAACACTTTGCTCAAAAATTTAAAAAATTTCTACCAAATACCCTAGTTCATTGCTTTTAAGCTCTGCCATCCACCCAGCACCAGGGCATGGACATAATTCTGTCAAATTCACCGTCATTGGGTGACAAGGATGGCCTTTTCCTCCAGATTTGCATACTTCATTCCTCATTTCCATCTAAGGTATCGTTAGAATTTTCTTTGCCACCCATGTTTCTACCAACGTTCCAATCACAGCCACTTAAGAAATCTCTCAGAAGATCTGGGCTGCCCCATAGCACTTACTCCTGAGCCTTCACCACAGTGTTCTTAATGCTCCTAGATGACATCCAGCTTGCACTTCCAACTCCTCCAACCTCTCCCACTACTCAGAGCCAAAGCTCTTGTCACGGTTGTATGTGTGACTGCAACTTTCAGAGTCTTCTGCTATTCCTATCATCTCCTGTTTGCACCAGTCTGGGTCGTGGCTCCCCATTCAAATAGTTATTTTTGTTATATACTGGATATTATACTAGAAAAGCAGATGCAAAAATAATTTGAGGTTTATGAGTAATGCCCCCAGAGATAACTTTCACTCACATCTACATGTGCCCATAAGCAGTAATCAGGTCCAGGATTGGAAAATGGGGTTGCTCATAGTGAGGCTGCACTGTGAGTTGTCCACACACACTCTTAGGGCCATGCAAATGCAGAGGAGGAATATTTGGCTGCCTCTCCTGGCAGCCACAATTCTGTTGCTCTTTCCTTAATCAGTGACCGCATCTGCCATTCGATTCTTGTCTACCTCCTCTGGACTCACAGTTGTGGCTGGGGCTCAGGTGGCTCCAATGGCCAGATTTGCCCCCAGGTTTTCAATTTTTCTTGGCTCTTGGAGTAATTCTTCCCAGCCTGTTGGGCTGATGACTACATTTATTTGTTCCATATTTTATCTTGGGGTCTGACATTAGATGATGTATTATGATAAAAAAAATTAAATGCTTCTCACCAAAAAACATGAGAATCAGAGTCTAGTCTCTAGAGCTTAAAAATATTTTGATCTGTAACAATTTACTTTTAGTCTAGTTGCCTAGGCCCGTGGAGTTTAGTTTCTATATGATTAACACTATTTAGAGTGAAAAACAGTGGATTTTGCTGGAGGAGTATGTTAGTCAGTTTTCCATTAGTATAACGAGTACCTGAGATAACCAGCCTAGGAAGAGAACAGGCCGATTTGGACTCAGTCTGACTCCTGTCCACGATCACACAGCCTCTGGCAGAGAAGCCAGGTGGAAATGGCAAGGAGCAGGCAGTGGATCCAAACTGCTCAAGTCAGGGCTGGGAAGAAGAAAGAGACTGGAGTCCTACATCCCCTTCAAGGACACATCTCACAATGATCTAAATACTTTCCTTGAGGCTCCTCCTCTTAAAGGTTCCATTGCCTCCCAGTCATACCACACTAGGGACAAAGCCTCTAAGACATGACCTTTGGGAGACATTCAACATCCAAACTACAAGAAAGAATAAAAAAAATGAGAGTTAGAAAGGCTTATTTTCTTTTATCCTAGAGTTACAAGAACCTGGAATATGGCAGGATAGTCCCATAGGATATGGGAAGAAAGGGGAGAAAAGCTTCCTAGTAAATAATTCGCTAAAATTTTATTTTCAACCTGTGGAACCTTCATGTCCATTAGTATTATCAGTCCAAGAGCCTTTATGAATGTAGCCTTGACTTTCCCAAGACCAGGGAGGAAGAAGAGGACAGGGATCACCCAGCTTAGAGTCTAAGAAACCTGTTCCCACCAGCCTCATAGAAGAACAAAATATAGAATCCCAAGGCCCATCCAAAAAAGTGCATCTGAAAATTGGTTCTATAAAACCAAGAGTCCCCATCTCCTCTCCCTTCACCCACTGCACAAAAAACATCCTATTGTCATGACAACCGATGTGAAGTAAGTCAAGTGTTTATCAAAAAACACACAGAAAACTTGTTAAAGAGACCTTGGTACCTCTGGTTTGCTTGGTAGTTCTTCATTTTTTCATCCTGTCTCAGCATCTTTGAGTCTACAATGTTGACTTCCTGACTTCCTCTGATCCCACACAAATTATATGTCATATATAAAGGACCATTAAAAAAGAGGATGCAGGGTACGACCAGGTGACATTTTAAATGAAACTCTGGAACATTAGAGGGCTATAACAGGACAGTAGGCATGTGTAGCAGAATCATGGGGAAGGCATATGTAGCTTCATAACAAGGGCCTTTCATTGATTGTTCATCTTTGTTCCCACTGACTATCTGCTTTTAACCCTCCCTTCAAAAACCAGAGATGTTGTCTATTGTGGCTTCCAAAACTCTACTGTAAAATAAATGAGATAGTTTCATGTCATAAAGCATGAAGGAAACTAATTAGCAATTGTTATTTGAGGCCCATTCGTTAAAATGGTACTTTTCTATTAAATTGTTTTCATCATTTCTTTTTGCCTTATTTTAATTCAAGATTAGAAACAATTGACTTTGGAAGAAGCCGTGCATCCTCATGCCTATCAGCAGTATGTCCATCTCATGGGCTACTGCATGGTCAAGAATCTATACATCTGATTTATTCTTTTACTTTTTGACTCAGTACACTCAAAAATAATCCCTGGAGAATTTCAAAGAATAAAATAGATACCCATGCCAAGAGGCATGGGTGTAAAAAGCAAACAGGGCTGAACATACAAAAGACATGAAAGATCAATTTCTGGATAGTGGTTTTATTGGCAATGATAAGTGGAGTTATCACCATTAAAACCTCAGGGAATTAGTTCTAAATAAAGCAGCCTCATACAGGTGTTTGGGCCCATCTAGTGGAAACCCACTCCATTCCAGCCCCTCACCTTAGCAATTACATGTACATGGACCCAATCTATATGGATGCCCCGCCCAGCCCAGCCCAATCCAGCCCCTTACCAAATAGAGGTGTGTGGGCACATCTTCAGGGATGCCTGCCCAGCATAGCTCATACCATCCCCTCATCAATTACAGGTGTGTGGCACAGCTACCTGGATATCCAACCCAGCCCAAGCCAGTCCCTTATCAATTACTGGTGTCTGGGCTATCTACATGGAAGCCCATCCTATCTCAAACCAGTCCCTTATCAATTGCAGGTGTGTGGGCACAACTACATGGATGCCCATCCCAAACAATTACAGTGTAGCCTTTATCAATTATAGCTGTGTTGGAAGATCTACATGAATACCCAGTCTAGTAGTGCATTTCAGCCTGTCCCAGCCACTTATCAAGTATAGGTGTGTGGGCACATGAAGGGACTGTGAAATAGTGTTCCTAAGGCTTTAAAACTATGTTAGATAAATTCAGCTGTAATCTTGAGTATGTATGCCGGGTGAGTCTTATCTCATGAGAAAGCTTATTCATGAATGCTTGCTGGGGAGTTATCTCCAGAATGCTGTTTCTCAGGAGACACTTGATCTCCGAAGAACATCTTTGGTGATAATGCTCTCTTGCTCATGTTTTACTGAACTAATATATTCTAGTCCCTTTATTATTATTCATTGTTCTATAAACATTCATCTGTAATGCTAATGAGTATGAGTATATAAACAGAGTTGTCTGTGTTTTGGGCACTCATATGTGGATGAAAAATAAGAGTAAGAAAATAAAACCTCAAAAAAAAAAAAATCTCAGGGAATAAAGCTCACACGCCTCCTTGTGATTCCAAAGTCTCTTCTATGGGGAACAGACTCTGCCAAGGAACAGCACATTAGCTGTGGGATTGTGCCGAATGAAGAAAAGGAATGGATGGTCTGCAGTGAAGTTTTCCTCAGGCAACAGCATGCAGACAGAAAATATGCCTCCGGTGGCAGCCGCTGCCTCTGTGCCTTCCTCGTTCACTTCCACAAAGGACTTGTGAACAATTTTTGATATGAAAAGATCTCTGGTTCCTGACATGCCAGACAGATCAGCCTTGTTTTTGTCAAAGAGATCCTGAACTCCTAGGCGGGCAAGGCTGGGGTTGAGGATGTAGCTCTCTTCCAGCTTGAACCTAGGCAGTTTGACATTGACGTCAATGGTTTCCAAGTTCTCGGGTTTGGTCCATTCACGCAGTTTTTCCAAAGTTAACTGCTCCTCAATCTGGAGTTAATGTAAATCAAAAAAAGAAGTGAAATCAGTTTTACATAATTAGAGTGATAAGGTACTATTCAAATGAGTACACGCACAGTGACCATTGATCACAATGTTTCCTTTATGTTTTGTGCCCAAACAGATTCTACCTAGAAAATTTCACTTTTGTCTGGCAACTGGTGATATACAACAAAAATATGTTCAATAAAATAAAAAAGATTCTGCATAGCAGAAGAAACAATCAAGAAAGTGAAGAGAAAATCCACAGAGTGGAAAAAAAATCTTCACCAGTGACACATCTGACAGGGGTTTAACATCCAGAATACATAAAGAACTCAAAATACAAAGAAGCAAGAAAGCAAATGACCCAATTAAAAGATGGGCTAAAGATCTAAACAGAGAGTTCTCAAAGGAAGAAATAAAGATGGCTAAGAAACATCTTAAAAAGTGTTCAATATCCTTAGTAATTAGGGAAATGCAAATTAAAACCACTTTAAGGTTTCATCTTACCCTAATCAGAATGGCTAGGATCAAGGGAACAAATGCTGGAGAGGATGTGGGGAAAGGGGAACGCTCACTCATTGCTGGTGGGAGTGCAAACTCGTGCAACCCCTATGGAAAACAGTGTGGAGAACTCTTAAAAAACTAAAAATGAACCTACCATATGACCCAGTTACACCACTCCTTGGCATATACCCAAAGGACTCATCCTATTGTAGAGACACTTGGACATCCATGTTTGTTGCTGCTCTTTTCACAACAGCTAAGAGATGGAAGCAACCTAAGTGCCCGTTAACTGATGAGTGGTTAACAAAAATGAGGTATATTTACACAATGGAGTTCTATTCAGCAGTACAGAAAGATGAAATAATGAAATTTGCAGGTAAATGGATGGACCTAGAAACTGTTTAAGTAACAAACACTCAGAAAAACAAAAGACATATGTTCTCCCTCATCTGTGGATCCTAGCACCAAATCCTTATAAGTGAGTCCATATCCTGATGCGACTGCAGGAACCAGGAATATGGAAGGAAAACGGTGAGGTAAAGGGGAAGAAGGACCTGAGAGAGATTAGTAGGATAAAGGTGTTATTAAGGGAGAAACATGTAAAAAGTGGGCAGTTAAAGGGGAGGGGGGAAGGAGGACTATACAAATAACTATGGGAATAAAGGGGGAAAAATTCTCTAGATACACAGTATTAAAAAAAAAAAAAGCCTTAAGCAACTCTATGGAGATGGAAGAAAGCCCTTCCAAAAGCAATATGGTTGTTAAATGAACATCCCAGTGCCAGAGATGGGTTGCTCCCTATGAGCTGTTGGCCTGAGGGACACTAGAGGTCCCCAAAACAACAAAGGTCATTGCCAATAACGTTGATTGTACACCGGAAGTGAATGGAAAAACCCTATTGCTGAAGACACTGCATGATGTGAGCATGGGAAAGGGAGAAATCAAGCTTGGACTAAGCTGGACACTACCACTGGATTGGTGGCTTTCATAGTGCCAAAAGGCAACACACAGATGGCTGGGGGAGAATGGTCCCCTATAATTCTCCTCAACAATGGACCCCAAGATTTGTACTATTAACACACCAAACAAGATGTTCCTGCTGGTGCAATAGTGGAGTGTCTAGTGTATGTAAAACCAGCAAATTTTTGATTGGATATAATGCCTGCTTCTAGGGGTGGAACACACATCTGGTACTGTAGACCCGGCCAACCCCCTATGGAAGGGGAGAATATAGACCCCAGTGGGAAGTCACTGCAATTGTTTTGTTAGATGGAAATGATGCACCTGCTAAAGTACTGAACAAGTATTTGTGTTTACACCCATAGTATAAGTTATTATAGCAGTCACTGTTTAGATGTTCTTGTTTCTTGCTGTGTGTGTGTTTTTTACAGTAGATGGAATCCCACTGAAACTACCCAACAGCCCATGGAAAATAGATGATACAGAGACCCGAAAGCTCAGTGCCTTGCCACAATGGGAGGAAGATCATCCCACACCTACCACTCCTTCCAAGGCTCAGGGACTTTTGCAGAAGAGGTTGGCAGAAAGAATGTAAGAGCTGGAGGAAGGGGTTGAGTGTTAACTGGAAGTGTTCTCTGACCACTATACTGACAAGCTATAGACATACCTCCTTCCAACACTCATCAAGGAGTCAAGGGGGGAGTCAGTTACCCCTTCCACCCAACCAGTCAACCTTAGCTGCATGTAGGGGGAGGGGCAAAAGACATATAAGCAGAAAATACCAAGAGGCACCTCTCTCACATTTTGTGCAGCTGTCAGGAGGTCACAGGCTCTGTATGTATTTGAATATGGACTTTATGGCACAGCTGTAAATGTGGGGCACCCACTCTTCTTTAAATAAATCCCTACCCTATGCTCTGTTAAAAAAATATGTATATATATACATATATATATTTTTTTTTGTCTTTTTGAGACAGGGTCTCCCTGTAGCCCCAGCTGTCCTGGAACTCACTATGTAGTTCTATGTGAGTTACTGTCTGGGAGTCTCTTGGGCTACCTCGGTCAACATCTCAAGGATGGTATCTCCTTTCTGGCATTGTTTCTTGTTATGTAGCATTTAGCTGTACACATGGACTCTTAAAGAACTATGTTGATCCCTTTAATCTTCGGTTATACTTTCCTTTTGAGTGTTTAAGACCACAATTGGACATGATAAACTGTGGGAAGCGAGCACAGCCAAGCCAGCCAAAGATGGAGCCCTGGCTGGCTGCCAAACCTTGTGCTGTTTACTTCAACTCTTGGCTGATTGCCAAGGCTCGTGAATCCTGCTTGTTTACCTCAACTCTGAAGTATGGTGAGCCCAAAAACAGGTGCTGCCAGCCTGATGATCTTGCTACGTGCCAATGAGCTACACTCTGCCTGGCCGCTGCACGTGTGTGAGCCCTGATTGGTACCGGCTGGGGGGAGGGCTGTTGGAAACGCTATATGAGAACTGAAGTGTGTAATAGAGAGCAGCAGAGAAAGAATGACTACAGCAACAACGAGACAGCATCATAGTGAGAAGCAGACAGCATCATAGTGAAGAGAGTAAGAGAGAATAAAGGAGAAAGAGAAACAGAAGCTTGAACCTCACCTTGGTGTCTGTGTCGTCTTTCCTCGGCTCTGCTGGCAGAGTCGCGGCTCGCGACACAGGAGTGTTGAACATCATCATGTCTGCCATCCAGCCATCACCCCTCCACTCACCTGTTGTCCATCTATCATCTACCCACCCTTCCTCTCCTTCACTCACCTTCCATCTATGCCTCCTGCCCGTCTTACTCTCCTCCTTTCATCCATCCCTCCCTTCCTCCATTTTTCCATTCATGACTTTCTGAACCCCTACCACACTGAATCCCCTTGATAAGCCATGACAGCTTTTGTAACCTTAATTTGCACAGGAAAATTAAAAAGATTTCATCTATTTATTATGAAACCCTCTAATGCTGTGGCAATCTGTAAACTTCACCACAACTGAAATACTCTCTAATAACTTCTAGGTAAAAATGTAAAAGGTACATAGTACTTTGGACTTATTTTCTCATTTAAAATGAAGATTAAGGTGCTGGCATGGGGGCACATACCTGTAATCCCAGCATTTGGGAGGTATGGGCAGGAGGATTGTGAGTTTAATCTTGGGCTACGCAACAAGACCCTGGCTTTGAAATAGAAAGACTAGAACAACATATATAGAATAGAACTATTTGGAACTACACCTACCTTATAGCATTGTTATGAGCATTAAATAAATTGATGCATATAAAGTTCTTGGCACATATTAAGTACCATTTAAATATCCATTATTATTCTTATTGTGACTATTGGACTAAAACAGAACCATTTATTCTATTGATGGTGATAATTCCTTTCTTGATATTAGAGACTCACTTTGCAGTGAGATAAAGGACCAGTAAGAAAATACAACTGTGAGAAAGAATGTATTGATGTCAGTATGGCAGTACACGATATGTGCAAATGACATCCAACTCCTTCCTGACTGCAAATGCTTCTGGGAAGGGAGAAGAGGGAAGTCACATGGCAGGCTAGGATCTCTGAAGGAAGTTTGCCTACTTCAATCCTTGTCAGATGTCCAAGTTACATATAAGGGAAACATTATGTGGGTTCATATTAAGAAACAGGCCTCACTCTCAAGCTAATGTGGCACATGAGTCTTATATATTGTGTGCTCATCATTGAAAAGTTCACTGGAATCTATACAGATTGTGCTGCTAATGAATAGTGTCATGATGGGATTTCATACTATAGGATGAAGATGTAGACAGCAAGGATCTGGGGTCAATCTTTTTCTTCAGTAAGTCAGTTCTTATCTTAATGTACTTTCTCTAAAATTAGCTCAAGAGACCTTCTGGGTGAGCTTCCCCTTGTCTGTTACATTTAGTATAAATCTTTAGATGTTCCTCCATCAGATGTTTGCTGAAAGTAACAGGTGTTCTGAAAACTTATATGTTAGGCTTCTTGGGTTGGGAATGTGGCTCAGGAGTAGAACTATATACCCAGAATGCACAAGGTCTTGGGTATTGTAGATGATGATGATCATGATCATGATGGAATAAATGTGAGGTCTCATAAAAACAAGCAATGATGGACTATGTTGACAAAAATGACAGACAACTGGCAAAGAACTTCCAGTAAGGTCAATGGATATACAGGGCTAGAGAGATTGCTCAGTGATTAAGAGCACTGGCTGTTCTTGCAGAGGACCTAGGCTCAGTTCCCAGTTCCCACATGGTGGCTACAACCACCTGTATCTCTAGTTTCCGGGGATTCAATGCCCTCTTCTGGCCTCAGCAGATATTGCACACAGGTGGTGCACTTACATACATGCAAGAAAAAACACTCATACACATAAAACAAAAATAAATTTTAAAAATCAGTGAATATGCCAGGCATGGTGGCAGACACCTTTGATCCTAGCACTTAGAAGGCAGAGGCAGGTGGATCTCTGTGAGATTGAGGTCAGCCTGGTCTACATAGTGAGTTCTAGGCCAGC
>NW_008341172.1:151536-154336 GCF_000622305.1 Nannospalax galili | reverse complement strand
CCATTAAAGGCTACATAGTGAGACTCGATTAAAAAAAATCATTAAAATAAGTCAAATATCTTCAAAGACTTAAAACAAGGAATTTCTCCTTTCCTTAATTATGTGGAAATAATGAGCATTATTTTGTAAAGGATCATTAAAAGAATGACCTTTCTTTCATTAAAAGAAAGTCACAAAATAAATGAAGGAAATGAAGGAAGGAAGGAAGGAAGGAAGGAAGGAAGGAAGGAAGGAAGGAAGGAAGGAAGGAAGGAAGGAAGGGAGGGAAGGGAGGAAGGAAGCTAACTACACCCACAGCCCCAGGCACTGCTGGGAACAACTGATATAATGCCAGGCGGGTATCCTCTGGGTGCACTGACTCACACAGTACAGTGATGGAGGATAGAAGCATTATTTTGCTGAATTGAGCCCTGGGGGTCTCACTATTTCTGACTTACTAGACAAGATGTTGGCAAAAAATATTTATGACTGCAATGTTTGTAGACAGTGATTTCACGGATTGTATGAGGTTTCCCATTCCATTTCTTGCCATGTGGGTATTAAACACTTTGGAGCAGGCATTTTTATTCTTTGTATTGTATATTCAGTGTTGGTTTTAACTTTAAATGATAGAGGATCTTAAGGGAAACTATGGGAAAAGGTACTTGGCTGCTTACAGTCATGCCTACATGTGTCTTTTGACACATTTCAGACCTGTGAAAGTTGTCCAGCAATGAGCAGTGGCAAAATTAATTTTAGGGAACGGTATGTGAATGTCAATGTGAGAGATCAGGGTTGGGGAAGCTGAGGGAGGAAGAATGTGATGCAAGGGAGAGGGTGGGTGGAGCGAAAGAATCAATGCATGATGGCTCCGTTAGGGTTTGGGAGGGTCCCCTAAATGCCCACGTCTTAAAGGTTTGGTGTCTAGTCCGTATCATATTGGAGGCAATGGAAACTTTAAGAGGTAGGGGCCCTAGTGGGAGGTCTTTAGGTCACTGAAGAGCATGCTCTTTTTTGGGGGGGAGGTTGTTTTGAGACAAGGTATTATAGTGTAAGCCCATGGCAATCCTCCTGCCTCAACATCGCAGTTGCTGAGGTTACAGGCCTGTATCACCGTACCCAGCTGAGTGGGGGTGCTACTGAAAGGGATTGTGGAATACTTTTCTGTTCCTCTTTCCTGTTTCTTCCTCTCTTTTCAGTTGCCACAGTGAGGTAAACAGGCCTCCTTGCCACACTATCCCACCATGAGGCATATTTTGTTCATAGGTCAAAGAAATGGGGCCAATTGGTTATAGATCGAAACCTCCAAAACTGTGAGTCAAAAATTAAACATTTCTCTCTATAAGCTGAGTATCTCAGGTATGAGCTACAGCAAGGGAAAGGTGATGAACACATCCATGCTGCCCAGTCTCTCACCTTCTGTTTGGTCTTTGACCCACTGGTTTATGGTCTTCCTTGCATCCTCAAAGGCATGCTGAAAATCCATGCTGGCCAAGTCAGCACCATACATTTTTTGAGTTGAAGCCAAGAACTCCTATTTTTTTTAAAAAAAAAAAAGGGAAGTGTCATGATTAACTCTTATTCCCTACACAAGTGGTTTTCTAAAATCCTGAAAAGAAAAAAAACTGTCCCAAAAGGCCACTTTTAATTTATTGTAAAACAAAAATTCTAACCTTTATGTGCTGGATAGCTTTAGTGTCAACTTGACACACCTGGGTTGAGGGAGCCTCAACTGGGAAATTTCCTCTATTGGACTGGCCTATGGCCATGTCTGAGGGGCATCTTCTTGATGAGTTATGGGGGAAGGCCCAGCCCACTGTAGGTGGTGCCACCCCTAGGGAGGTGGGCCTGTGTTACATAAGAAAGCAGGCTGAGCAGGGGCCAGGGGAGCAAGCCAGTAAGCAGCATTCCTCCATGGCCTGTGCAAAAGCTCCTGCCTCCAGGTTCCTGCCCTGAGTTCCTACCTTGGGCTCCTGGATGAACTATGACCAGGGAGATGTAAGATAAATAAACCGTTTCCTTCCCAAGTTGGTAGTGGTCAGAGTATTTTGTCACAGCAATGAAGAACAAACTAGGACACCGTATGCTTCTATATTGTGTTGAAAAACCCATTATATTTACTGTTCTAAACATTTTTAAGGATAAGTTCGGTAGTGTAGTCCTCACTTTTAGTATAGTACCAAAGTAGTATAGACTTTTGGTGTTATATTAAGGTTACTAATTCATTTTGAATCTTATGATAACATTTTCGAAAAGCAGCAAATACTGATTGTACTTGAAAGTGAATTATCAGATCTGCTTTTGCTGTGTGTATGTGCGTGCGTGTGTGTGTGTGTGTCTGTGTGTTTGTGTGATCTGTGTGTGTGTGTTTGTAGAGGCTAGAGGAGGACGTCAGGTGTCCTAGTCTATCACTTTCTGCCTTAGTCCCTTATTCCCAGGTCTTTCACTGAACCTGGAGGTAGGCTGGCTACCCACAAGCCCCAGCGATCCTCCCGTCTCCATTCCCTACAGTTCCGGGGTTACAGGAGAGTATGTGGCCATGCCTGGCTTTTGACATGGATGCTGGGATCCTAAGTCAGGTCCTCAGGCTTGTGTAGGAAGGGCTCTTACCCACTGAGCCATCTCTCCAGTCCCTTCTCTTGTTGATTCTATAGATCAAGTTCAGAAGAACTGCCATCCTCACAATACTGAGGCTTCTGTTCTCAAGCATAGGTCTTTTTATACATTCATTTGGGTTCTTTCAGCAGCTTTATAGTTTTCTTGTATAGCTCTTGTACATATTACACTAGATTTATACTACATATGTCATATGGGGAATGGC
>NW_008341172.1:150201-151200 GCF_000622305.1 Nannospalax galili | reverse complement strand
TGCTGCATATTCACGTTGTGTACCATGTATAGTTGTGCTAAAAATTCTCAGAAATAAACAGTGAAAATAAGAATCATCCTGTATTCAAGACCCCAATGATATGACTGATCAGGGCCTTTTTCTGTGGTCACTGAACTAGCACCCACAACTTAATCCCCTTAAAAAGAACTTCTTTAAATTTATTCTGACAAGTTTAATTCCCCACCTGTCAGTTTCAAGTCAATAGGTCCTTTATGAGGTCTGGGCTAGTTACCTACTTTTAAGACACAAAGAACAGAAACTACACAGGGTCCTAAGTCCACACTATTCAGTGAGCTAGGCCATGTCTGCTTGTTACTGTGATTCACCTACTTTAATGGAAATGTGGTAGAAGAAATCCTTAAGACTAGTCTTTCCCGAAGTTAGAAGCCCCTGTAAAGCCTCAAAATCAGAGCATCTGCAACCTTGCAAGAAAGCACCCAGTGACAGGTACAGTGTAGCACAGCACAGGTCAGCTGGAAAACAATGTTCCCATTCCATGGAGGCCTCCAGAAGTGGCTGAGTTCTCTTAGAATCAAAGAACACTGAGGCCAGAAGTCCCCTCCAACCCCTTTAAGGAAGCAGGTGGCTGGGGGTGAGGGGCAGAGAGGGCAAAGGGGACCTGCTGTCTCCCACCTCACCAGTGGCTTGAACCTGTTCCTCAGGCCACTGGGCCTCTCCAATGCATCTTCGTGCAGGGCCACAGCCACTCAGGTCTGCCTCAGACAGGCACAGGGTTAACCACAGGAACACAGACACATGGTTGTCTATTTCCTTGTCCCTGAAAACAAGCAACAGCACCAACCTGCCCACTGTAGTGCATTTCCCTGTCTCATTTCTCTGTGTTTGAAGGTGACACTACAGAATAGGTATCATGTACCGGTAGTGTGGTCACATGCACAGCAAAAACAAGAAATGGTGGCCTGTGGAGGTTGGGGGTTTATAGAAAGCTATCAGATTCCTTCCTGGGACTAGGAGCAC
>NW_008341172.1:142590-149027 GCF_000622305.1 Nannospalax galili | reverse complement strand
CCCACCCCCGCCTCCCAAGTGCTGGTATTAAAGGCATGTGCCAGGACCCCAGCCCCTCACTCTCATTTTTGAGATTTGCTAGCCCATGCCTGAAGTCAAGCTTCCAGTCTCAAAGCTGGCCTAAGTGATACGACTTTGAGAATCTCACAAGTCCAGCATCAGGCTGGGGGGTGGGGGACACGCTGTCCTCTGTCCCTTTTGCAATGGGTTAGGCGCAGGTTAGGGTTCCATATGGGCCACCCACTAACTGAGTTCATCTGGGCGCAGACCTCAGTTTGTCCAAGCACAGACAAAGCACTGGCAGCTTGGAGAGTGTGTGGAGTCAGCTCCGTGCTGTCTAGAGCATTTTAGCATCCCTCCTTTCTCCCAGGCTCCTGAAAGGATCCGCCCTTCTGGGACTTGTCCCTCCACTCGGGGTTCAGCAAGGGAAGCTGAAGATCCCTAGGGGTCGAAGGATCTCCAGCTTTGCTCCCCGCCTGACTTTGCTCCTGCTGGGTCACAGGGTGGAGATGGGGGTAGGCGGTCTGTCGCGAAGCCCCCCCGGGGGGGTGGGGCTGTCTCTTCTTGCTGCCGGGGTGAGAGTGTCCCAGGGACCCGTGGTTTCAGGATCTTCCTGCAGAGGTCTGGCCTCTCCCGCCCTCGCCATCTCCGGGCACCACCCATGGGCCTTACCCACTGCTGAGCAGCTCGGTCTCCAGATGGGATGCAGATCGGGGAGGAAGAGCCTGGAGCCTGCTGCAGTCCTTCTAGCTCGCGGAAGGGGAGTGTCCAGGCAGGCCGGCTGGGCGGAGTTTCTTTTCCTTGGTGACAACTTGGAACCGAATTCGCCTGGCTAGCAAAATAAAAGCGGAATGTTGTATGGACCCTAGACAGTGGTTTCCTCAGGGGATCCGTAAGTTTCTAGGGTCTAAGCTTTTCCCTATCCATCTGCGGTAGAGACCTAATAACTATTTCTTGCTAAGGTGTGAATAGCCGAGATGATACGCATCACCTATAGGGCAACGATTCCCTTCTGAATTCCATTTGTACACTGCAAATGCTAGGATCTTTTTGTGGGGTGTGCGGATAAGAGAATGTGGAAATCATATAAAGGGCTGAATAGCTTATTATTTATTTATTTATTTATTTTGGTGTTTTTGTTTTTGTTTGGGGGGGGCGGGTTGTTTGTTTGTTTGAGACAGGGTCTCCCTGTAGCTCCAGTTGGCCTGGAACTCACTATGTAGAACAGGCTGGCCTTGAACTCACAGAGCTCCACCTGCCTCTGCCTCCCATATGCTGGGATGAAAAGCATGTGCCTAGCTGAATAGCTCTGCCCCATCTCTGCATGGTCTCCTAAGGGTTTACCTCTTAGCACTGTCACACTGGTGACTGGATTTTGAAAGGGCACACACTCACCAAAGCACATCTCTTTTGCTGAGTGAGAACACAGTTTTCATCCTGTCTTTTCTACCATGTGAAGATGCCATGAGAAGACAGCCTCCCTGACATTAAACCTACTAGGGCTTTTGAGAAGATGGCTTCAGTTACAGCCCTCTCACCTGGGAGGAGTGTGTGGACATTGCCACATGCCCCACCAGGGCCATCTTGTCACAGCAAAGGATCAGTTCTCTGAGAAGTTTTCCCTGCTATCCTTGCCTTGAATTACAGTGGTTTCCTCTTAGCCAGGAGGGCTAAGTTTCAAACACACTCCCCCAGCATGTCTGAAACGCAGACCCTACATAAGCACTGTAATACTGTGACAGTTTACCTGGTAATCAAGATGTGACCAAGGGACTAAGATGCAAGTAATGTCTACATCATTTACCCTGAACAAGCGGATGATGCATGCCCTGGGCAGGACAATGGGGTGAGAGATTTCATCATACTACTCAGGGTGGCCCCCAGTTTAGAATTTATGGAATTTTCCATTGAATATTTTTGGCCATGGTTTACCATGAGTAGCTGAAATCATGAAAGGCAAGAGATTGGAATTGGAAAGATGGCTCAGTGGTTAAGAGCACTGACTGCTCTTGCAGAGGACCCAGGTTCAATTCCCAGCACCCATATGTTGACTAACAACCATATGTAACTCCAGTTCCAGGGATCCAATGCTCTCTTCTGACTTCATTGGGCTTTGCATGACACAGGTACACTTACATACATGCAGGCAATACATTCATACACATAAAATAAAATAATAATTTTTTTTGTTCTTTTTGAGATAGGGTCTCTCTGTAGCCCCAGCTGTCCTGGAACTCACTATGTAGACCAGGCTGGCCTTGAACTCACAGAGATCCACCTGCCTCTGCCTCCCGAGTGCTGGGATTAAAGGTGTGCACCACCACGTCCGGCTATAAAATATTTTTTTAAGAAGGAGAGAGACTACTCCGTTCCTCAGTGATTCCTGCCGCCCCAGCTCCTGAAGTAGACATGATTTGCTCTTAGACTTGTCCTGATCTTCAAGCATGCTGGCTACTGATGACTCAGAATCCTCAGACATCTTAAGGTTCTTTCCTTTACTCTTTGAAAGTAATTTTGAATTAGCGTACCCTCCCATTCTCTTTAAGAAACTGTTATAAAGGGATTTTTGACACTTTAAAATCAACGTGGAGCTTAGTGGGATTATGTCTCACAATATAGTGCTATGAAATCATTCTTTTTTAAAACTTTAAAAATTAGCATGTACCGCACAAAATAATGGGTTTTACTGTGACATTTGCATACGTGTATCATTGTACTTTGCTCATACGCACCCCTACTTTACTTTCTCTTGACTCCTCACCCCTTCTCACTAGTCCTCTTCCTCTTCCCAAATAATAACCCTGCTTTTACGGCTTTTTATTTTTATCTAGGTTCCACACTGAGAGAAAGCATGCACTATTTGTCTTTCTGAGATTGGCTTATTTTAACATGACGATCCCCAGTCTCATCCATTTTCCTGCCAAAGTTATAATTTCATTCTTCCCTATTGCCAAGGAAAACCCCATTGTGTAGCGCACTGCATGAAATGTGGTTCTTGGTTTTTTGTTTTGTTTCATTTTCTTTCTTTCTTTTTTTTTTTGGCCTTGGTCTCCCTGTAGCCACAGCTGGCCTGAAACTCTGGAACTCTCTATGTAGACCAGATTGGCTTCAATCGCACAGAGATCTGCCTGCCTCTGCCTCCCAATTGCATGGATTAAAGGTGTGTGCCACCACATACAGGTAAGATTTTATTACATTTTTTATTAGATTTATTATATTTTAATTGTGTGTGTGTGTGTGCCCGCGCGTGTGTACGAGTACATGGAGGTCAGAGGACAACTTGGGGAATCATTTCTCTCCTTTCCACCACATGGGTCCTGGCATTAAACTCATGTTGTCAGACTTGGCAGCACGTGCTTTTACCCACTGAGCCAACTCCTTGGTCCCTAAATAAATTTTATTTTATATAAAAATTCCCCAACATCTAAACAAAATTCACAACAACTGATAAGCACAAAACATAAGTTTTGTATGTCATGTTTTATATTTACTATATTAAAATAAAAATATGAAAATAAATTGATATCTGTCTAAATAATTACTAAACTTTCTTCTTTTTTCTTGCTTTCATGGTGCTTGCGGATAGAACTTAGGGTCTCACACATGCTAGGCAAGTACTCTGCCTGTGGGACATAGCCCCATCCGGGTCATAGCCCCATCCCTTTAAATTTGTTTTTAATAACTTATCTTTAACTTGTTAAAACAACTGGAGAATTAACTCAAAATCACTGAATAATTTTCCCTATGTGAGGACGCTGAGGGAAAGACCAATTTCCTGACAGTGAGTAAGTCTGGGCCCTGGGCTGTGGCCTTAGGTAACAGGGCAATCCTAGAAAAGTCTACACTCACGTAGGTAGCAGGTGTCCTAAGTGCTCAGAGTCACGGAACAGGTTGAATAACCGCTCAGGGTTTTTTCTAGTCCTTTAATTTTTCTGCAGCAGAACTGGACACACACCGCTAACACTTCAGGTGCACAGCACAGCTTTTCTCTCCAGGGGGCAGCCTTTCACCATGAAATAAACACTCCTGGCTTCTGAGCCATCCAGATGCTGGATGTTCACGTGGTTCTTCCTTTTCCAGCCCACTCGCTCTCCTCTCTAGGGCGGCTAGAACGCCATAATTTAACAAACCCTGGCAAATATGCATGTAGAGTCTTTCCCGTGGCCTCCTAGGCTTTTTTTCACCGCCTTGTTATGGCACTGGCTTCCCCTGTGTGCCTGCTCCTGCCTCTGCCGGTACAATGAGCTCCTTTCACTCCGGGGCTCTTCTCAATACCCCTTCTCTGATTGCTGGATTCCTTTCTTACTCCAAGTTACTTCCGGTTTGCTTTGTGGAATCTATCACCGTTGGTGATCATGACATGAAGAGAGCAGACAGGGACCTGGATGTTCACGGCCACATTTAAGCATTGTCAAATGAATGAGGGAAGACTTCATTTCGGAACAAACGGAGCCACATGGGTGGATGATGTTTAGTTGCTCATCAAAGTTACAACGAATCCTAATAACAGAAAGGATGTGTTTAGCTTAACCATCGTGCAAGGCGGCTGCCTTGGGAATCCAGAACCAAGAAAGAGATTTTGAAAAGATTGTTTTATTTTAATTATGTATCTTTGTGTATGTCAGTGTAGGAGTTATGTGCATGAGTGCAAATGCTCCTGGAGGGTAGAGGCATTGGATTTCCTGCAGCTGGAGTTGGCAATTGTGAGCCATCAGATATGGATGCTAGGAACAGATCTTGGGTCCTTTGCAAGAATAGTACTAGCTCTTAACCACTGAGTCATCATCTGTCCAACACCCAAGAAAGAGATATTTACTCAAACCTCTTGTTTTGCGTTGAGGATAGAATAAGTAAGAGTCAGACAGTGTTATGGTAGAGAACTGGTAGTCTGTGAGAGAAGCCTAAAGCACAGCTCACTTGGAAGGAAGCCTCCTGAGGTGTGCCGCAGGGCTCTGCGTTTGGTGTGGTCCTAGTTTACCTTCTCACAAACAACTTTGGTGGAGGCATAGGAGGGGGAAAAAGCAAACATTTGCAAAACCTTCTTCACTGAATGACAGAATTAATACCCAAATTACAGTTGCCCAACTATATAGTGAGAATAGGAATCTTTTTGATGCAGATTTAAAGGAAAAAAATCTATTTTGCATGTACTAGAGTGGGAGGCACATTTGGCAGTGGTTCACAAACAAAAACCTCTAATATTTTAGCTGAGCACAAATGGACTATTCACCAACATGATTCTTAGTATTAATAGACACATACCATGCACACTATCTAAGCATGAGGCGGAGGGTCACTGCCCCTCACTGCCTGAGTTTTTTTTTGATAAATAATTTATTGAGAATTTCATACATGCGTATAAGGTGTTTTGATCAAATCCACCTCCACTCCCTCCCCTCCAACTCTTCCCATATCTCCCCAATCACTTTTTTCTGACAACTTCATGTATTCTTTCTTTCTTTTTTTCATGAGGCTTTTTGCTACTCTAACATCCCCCCCCGCAGTCCCCCCCCCGCCCCCAAAGAGGTAACCCTAAAATCTTTTAAGGATTAGATACAAGCTCCCAAATACTTTCGACATTTTTGCCCTTTGGAACAGAGTATGTTGCTAAGAGGCCCAAGGTCGTTGTGTTTTAGCCAAGAAACTGGCTACTTTTCTTTGGGGTCTTTTTACCCTAACTGCCTAGCCAGTTCCTACCTCCTACTCTTATCACACCATCCTGTGAAAAGGTTACCCAAATTGCCGTTAGGGAATAGGGACGCAGACCACTCTGGCTTCTTCCATGCTGAACAGGGACGCAGGTTGAGGCAATTGGAGTACCCCTTCAGTGGGTTTATCTGAAAGATTCCCAAATTGCATAACTCTTATCTCGAGGAGGAGAAGAAAGTCCTTGACTGGTGAATAGATGTGAAGGAGAAGTAAAGGCAAGAGTAATTAGCATTACAAGTTCTAGACAGGGAGCTAGAAAAAAGAACAGGGCAATTTTCAAATGTTAATATAAGAATCCATTGGAATTTCTTGACAAGTGCTTCCAAAAGCATCCCTCTATTGGGTTCCTCCTCATTTTTCTTTGGTCTTCCAAGGCTGGAGTCTAGAATGATGGATTCAGATTTGCTTTCAGGTATTTTGATAGCTGGTGGAGTGGTTAGAATCAGTGTCAGGTCCGTCTCAAAGGCTTCTAGATAGGGGGAGAAAATAAATTTAGCCATCATTTTAGAACAATAGCTGGTTGTCTCCCTTAGCTATTGGTGGGCTCTACAGTATTGGAGAGCAAGATTTGAAGTCTTACATATGAGCAGCACTTTCTGGTTAGGAACAAAATCATCAATGAGAAATAATTGTCTAAATAACTTTTTATATAGACGTAAACCTAATATCTGGGAAGTGTAATCCCTTGAACGCTTAAATATAATGATGACTTTATTCTTTACTTATAG
>NW_008341172.1:139708-142492 GCF_000622305.1 Nannospalax galili | reverse complement strand
TCCTGGCTCCTTTCTTTTACCAGTTCCATCTATGTGAAGATAAGTCAAAGGTCCTGCTCAAACATGTCTGGCTTCACTTGGAAGCATGAATGAGATGTTTCCTCTGAGTTGACCCTCCTCTTTGTAGACTGGACACTGATTCAAGTCCATCTCATGAGGTCTCCATGTCCTCCCTGAACAAGAGGACAGGTGACTCACCACAGTTACAGGACATTTTGAGAGATGTTCTATAATCCCCTAGAACTTAGTCGACCTTGGAGGGCAAGGGGCAAAAACTGTCCTTTAAGACCTTCTGACCACATTAGTATAGGCCTCAAACCATGGCTGTTAAAGGTTAGTTCCAATAAGGTTAGTTCCACCAGTCTGGTACTTTTACTTATCATATGCTATGTAGATAAGGCTTGGGTCAAAAACCAAATATTCTCAGAAAAACCTTGACTAGTTATATATTTTGTTTCTTAAACTGGCTGACTAAACGATGACCATAGAAATTTTAAGAGTATGCACATATTATTTTTGTCTCATCCTTCATCTATCATAACAGACCTAAACAGACCTTCATCACTTGCTTAGGCTTTCTCATTTTTTCTATTTTGGAAAATATCTCCATTCCCATATCCTTTTAACATCTTTTACATTCTCATTTTCTTTTTTTAAAAAAAATAATTATGAGACATAATAGCATTAACACATAAATTTTCCGTCTGTTGTGAGACTTCTTTTCTTGGGGATGCTAAGCAATGCTTATTCCCTTTTAAGGTTCTAGTGTCAAGCCAATGTTTGATAAAAGTTCTACTGGGGAACCAATGAATTTATTGAGCTTACTCACTGAGATTACTGAGAAGTTGCTGAGGTGTATGTATGACCTGAAGGTATGCACATTGGAAAGCCTTTTCCCAGCATGGGTCATGCCTTCTCTTCCTGGCCTTCCCGGAATTGTATACTTTAGCCCTCCCCTAACCCAGGAGGCCATGTGCGATTAGGGTCAAATTACATATAGTTGTCTGGGAAGAATGGCTATATAATCTGGTAAGGGTCCAATGACCCTGCTTGGCCCTCCTTTAATGAATGAGCACAACCATCAACAATCCAAATTGTGATGATGTTTAGCGATCAGGCTCAGCTGAAGTCATGATGATGGTAGGTATTTCATGCAGAAGGGACTGCTGTATAGCATCATCTTATTAAAAGGACCTGGAATTTAAAAGGATTTGGTGCTAGGATCCACATGTGAGGGAGAACATATGTCATTTGTTTTTCCAAGTCTGTGTTACTTCACTTAGTGTAACAGTTTCTTGAGCCATCCATTTACCTGCAAGTTTCATTATTTCATCTTTCTTTACTGCTGAATAGAACTCCATTATGTAAATATACCACATTTTTGTTAAACACTCATCAGTTGAGGGACACTTAGGTTGCTTCCATCTCTTAGCTATTGTGAAAAGAGCAGCAACAAACATGGTTGTACAAGTGTCTCTGCAATAGGATGAGTCCTTTGGGTATATGCCAAGGAGTGGTATAACCAGGTCATATGGTAGGTTCATTTTTAGTTTTTAAGAGCTCTCCACACTGCTTTCCATAGAGGCTGCATGAGCTTGCAATCCCACCAGCAATGAGTGAGCGTTCCTCTTTTTCTACATTCTCGCAGCATTTGGTATCATTTGTTCTCTTGATCCTAGCCAGTCTGATTGGGGTAAGGTGATACCTTAGAGTGGTTTTAGCACTTCCCTAATTACTAACGATGTTGAACATTTTTTGCAATGTGTCTTTGCCATCTTTATGTCTTCTTTTGAGAACTCTCTGTTTAGATCTTTAGTCCATCTTTTCATTGTGTCATTTGTATTTTTGATTCTTTGTTTTTTGAGTTCTTTATATATTCTGGATGTTAAACCTCTGTCAGATGTCTCACTGGTGAAGTTTTTTCTTCCATTTTGTGGTTTTCTCTTCACTTTTTTGATAGTTTCTTTTGCTGTACAGAAGCTGTTTAGTTTAGTGAGGTCCCACTTGTTGATTGCTGACCTCAATTCTTGAGCAACTTCTGTCCAATTTAGAAAATCCTTTCCTACACCTATATCTTGGAAGTTACTGCCAATATTTTCTTCTAATAGTTTCAGGGTTTTCAGTCTCACATTGAGGTCTTTAATCCATTTGGAGTTGACTTTTGTGCAAGGTGAAAGATAAGAATCTAGTTTCATTCTTCTACAGGTAGAGATCCAGTTTTGCCAGCACCATTTGTTGAAGATGCTGTCTTTCCTCCATTGTGTGTTCTTGGCATCTTTGTCAAATATTGGGTGGCTGAAATTGCGTGTACTCGGGTTTGGATCGTCAATGATGTTCCATTTATCTATGTGTGTAGTTTTGTGCCAGTACCATGCTGTTTTTTTACTATAACTCTGTAGTATATTTTGAGATCTGGTATAGTAATCCCCCCCAGCACTGCTTTTTGTGCTCAGGGTTTCTTTAACTATCCAGGGTCTTTTGTGCTTCCATATGAATTTAAGGATTTTTTTTCTAATTCTGTGAAGTATGTCATGGGGGTTTTGATTGGGATTGCATTGAATCTATATATTGCTTTTGGTAGGATGGTCGGTTTCACAATATTAATTCATCCAATCCATGAGGATAGGAGGTCCTTCCATGTCCTCATGTCTGAACAGCAGACCCCAGTCTTATCCAAAGGAATATAGACAACTGATTACCACTAGATGAGGAACAGTTGACCCTCCTAAAACAAAGACCTCTAGACAGGCTGACTAGATTCACCAGAAGGGCAAGTAGTGGGGA
>NW_008341172.1:123203-139338 GCF_000622305.1 Nannospalax galili | reverse complement strand
AGAATTTTTGCATCTATGTTCATTAAGGATATGGGTCTATAGTTTTCTTTTTTGGTTGTGTCTTTACCTGGTTTGGGTATTAGAGTGATACTGGCTTCATAGAAGGAATTTGAGAGCTCTCCCTCTGTTTCTATTGTTTTGAATAATTTAAGTAGTATTGGTTGGAGGTCTTCTTTTAAATGTCTGGTAGAATTCTGCTGTAAATCCATGTGGGCTTGGGCACTGCCCAGGTTTTTAGAGCATAGCTTTCTGGTGTGCGTGCCACAGCCAGAGGGTGATGATTGTGAAACTCTGTGACAGATTTTGGAAAGAATTGGACTGGCTTACTGAAAATGGGCAAGACTCTGATATGGGCAGGGAGGAAACTGCTGGGAAGACCAGATGACTCAGGATGGGAATCTGGAGAAATGCAACTTAAATAATAATCAAAGATACAGTTGCCAAAGAGTAATGCTTTGGGTCTTTTTTCTTTTGTTTTGTTGTTGCTGATGCAGTACTGAAAAGGAAACTCAGGTATTTGTGTACATTAGGCAAGCACTCTGCCATTGAGTTCCATCCTCAGTCCTAATGATATTTGGGAATAGAGAGCAGTTACAGTAAGGACGTGTACCATAGCAACTGTGATTGTATTCAAAGAGGCTGAGGCAAGGAAAAGGTTTTCAAGGCAACAATGAGGAAAATTATGCAAGCTATTTTGAAACAATGATCCTTGTCCACGATGATTATTAGAAAAGACGACAGTGGGCCAGCATTGAAAACACAATTGCTGAGCAGACGTCCTTGCAGAAGTATTTTTTGTGGACAGCTGTGCTGACTTTTAGACATAATTGCAGTCTAGTAGAGTCCATTGTGAGCAGTTGCCATCAGGTAATCATGTATTAGAACACTTCCATCACAACCTGTAGGACTCATTTATTTATTTGGCCAGGGTTAATGCAAGCCACAGTATTTTGATCCAGACAACTTTTCCAGAAGCCTCCCTGGAAATGGACCCAATGTGAATCCCCAGGCTAGGCTGAATGGCCAGGAAGCCCTAGGGATCCACCTGTCTTTGCCTCCCTAGTGCTGGGATTACAGGTATGTGCCACCAAATGTGGCTTTTTTTTTTTTTTTAATGTTATAAGGATTGAATGCAGGTTCTTGTGATTACAAAGCAAGCACTTTACCAATTGAGCTATCTCTTGGCTTTTGTTTCATGCTTTGTCTTTTGCTTTGGGAACAGGATCTCACTCTGTAGTCCAAGCTGGCGTGGAACTTGTTATGTATATCAAAGTGGAGTTGAGTTTGTGATCCTTCTGCCTCAGCCTCCTGAATTCTGGGATCACAGATGTGTGCTACCATGCCTGTCTGGAGACATTTGTTTTTCAATGACTAGGTACAGTGTGGTTTGAATGAGAATGTCCCCCATCGGCTCCAAGTATGTGAATACTTGGTCCCAGTTGGTGGTGCTGTTTGGGGAGTTTAGGAGGTACAGCCTTGCTGGAGGAAGCACATCCCTGGGGGTGGGCTTTGAGAGTTCATAGCCTTGCCCCACTTCTAGTTTGCCCTCTCTGCTTCTTGTGCCTGCTTGATGATGTGAGCTTCAGCTTTCTGCTCTGGCTCCCTCCTGCCATGCCTCCCATCCCCCAAATGATGAACGCTCATCCCTTTGGAATTGGAAGCCCAATAAACTCTTCCTTCCGCAAATTTCTGTCAGGGTATTTACCACGGCAATGGAAAAGTATTACTACACCAGGGCAAGCACAAAGGGACCATGAGGCAGGGATCTGAGTAAAAGCTGTGTTGGAGGGAATGACTGAGGGCTGAACCCAACACCAACACTCCAATTTCCTACCTGCATTGACCTTAAAGTCCCCTGGGAGATCTCCCTTGAGATCCTCTTTTGTCTCTCTGACATTCACTTCCCAGGAAGGACTGAGTCAGTGTGTAACTTTTTTTCATTTTGTTAAGCATTCTGTCCTTCCTCAGCCCCTTTCTATATCCTCTAACCACGCTACACAAAGATGTAACTTTAAATAGTTTTGCATTCCACACTTCCTCTTTGCCAAAGGTGCTTCCTCTGGGTGTAAAGGTGTGGGGTCTCTCCCTCCCCTCGTGGGTTGTTGGCCACCAGTCCACGAGGACAAAGGGAGCAGAAGCGATGAACGGGGTCAGGGACGGCCAGTGAGCACTGACGGAAGAAAGCCCTTCCGGGGAGGCAGGTTCAGTGATACAAACAGTTCCAGACTCAGTGAAACAGCTGTTTATTCAGTGGTGCTTAGGGAAAATAGAGTGTGGAGGTAGCAGCCAATGCTTCAGCTGATAGGTGCTCATAGTATGCTTTATTTACATGTGGTAGAAGGATCCTATCATCCAACTATCGGGCAATGCCTAATTATCATATAGAAAAAAACTGGGGGTAGTTTTATTGCAGGTAACTGCCAAAGGTCATGCTTCAAATGAGGCCAAGCATCTGTGTTCCTCAGCCCCTCTCTGTCTATAAGCAACCTTCCCTGCCCACCATATTAGCACACTATTACAGAGTCTAAAATCACACACAGAACCAAATAAGACAATTAAACTTAATTGGTTGTCATTTTGTCTTCTGACACTCCACAAATCTTTTTGCTGGGATCACTCATTGTATAAGCATAATTGATTAGAGCATTGGCTACATAAGTGAGCTCCATCTCCAGCCCCACTCTTCCCCCAAGTCCAGAGGGCCATTGAATGTTCTCTAGTTGTGAATTGGGTCTATCTGGCAGGAAATCTCTCCCTTGAAACTTTCCACAAGCCTGCCATGAGTCACCTCTACTAACAAACACCCAGGTATGGCTAGAAGACCTTATTTTGACTAACCAAAGAGACCCCCATCACTTTAGAAACTCCAATTGTTTAAAAGAAGTTAGATTTAGTTCTTTTAAGGGGCAGCTCTGCTCTTGAGAGATAGCGCTCACCAGCAGGTGGCAGACTGGCATTATTGCTGGGATAAATGAAGACCTGAGTGATTTGAAATTAGAGGTTTGGGGATATCAAAGGTCCCTCCCTACCCATCTTCCAAGTTAGCTACTTCATCTGACAGATACACCTTGAACAAAGAACTGCAGAGGCTCGGGGCCAAGTTTGCTCACTTGACTAAAAGAAGGATGCCAATCTCTCTGTGTCAGGTCAGAGTTCCGCAGCTTTGTTCCTTGTACTAATATAGCACAAATCCCTTTCATGCAGTATGGTGTGAACCTCAGTAATGAAGTTGCTGTGGTTTGGATACGCACTCCAACAGCATGAGTAGGAAACTTGGTCTCCAGTCCAACAGCACTGGGAGATGTGTCCTGAAGAGAGGTGTTACACAGGCCATGAGGGCTCCACTTTCACAAGTGAGTTAATGCTGGCCTTGTTTTCTGTAGCCCTCTTTCTCCCTTCCATCTTCCACCATGGAATGATGCCAGAAGGATATAACCTGACACAGCTCTGAGATCCTGGACTTCTCAGCCTCCAGAAGCATGGACCAAGCATACTTCTGTTCCCTATGAATTACTCATTCTGTGTTAATCTGTTATCAAAGCATAAGACAGACTTGGCTTCATCCCTGAGCCACATGGCATTCACAACCTCGTTGGGCCAAGTGCCTCCTAAGCCCAGGGGGGCATTTGTGTGTACCCAGATGCTTTTGCAACTTAACTCCATTCATCTTCCAAATAACCCTCAACTGAAGGAAGACAACTTTTGAATTGCTTGGGATGGAAGGTAGAGAACAAGCCTCCAAAGGGGCCAACAGCTATCCAAAGAGGCCAATGTTGTAGCTGAAACTGGTGTGTTTTGCCAATATCAAGGTGAATAGGCAATGTCAGGAGACCAGCAATGAGGAATGGGGGCGTTCCCTGTTTATGGGGCTATGGGAACTTGAAGGTGGAAGTGTGGGCAGAGAATGCAGAAGGGAAAAGAGGAACCAGAGACCCTGGGATTTCTCTGGTTTTTATTCCTGTTGACCTGGTCAGTACCAAAGCACAACCGCAGTGTAGCAGTGTAGCCAAATGGGGGTCAAGACAGGCAGACTGACTGAGGCGGGGTTCTGAGCTGCTCCTTGGGGGTGTGTCCTCCTCACTTCCTGGCCCCCTCCTGCCATTTGGTATTTTTTGGTTCAACCCAGATTGTTGGCTTTGCAGGGGGGCCACAGAAAAGAAGGGCCACTGTCATCCTATCATATGGACTTTATGCCACTGTAAATAGGTTAACCAGGCTCCAGTGGATGGACCCACACCAAAGGACATTTAGGCATACAAATTTGACTCAGTAGGTCTTAATATATATGACAGAGTACATGAAATTTGGCTATAAGAGGCTAATTTGGCAGCTATAAGAGGGGTTCAGATAGGGGAGGTGGTCTTGCAGAGACTCAGGTCTGCCAGTGGACAGTGGGATGAGAGAAGGTAAAGGACTCAACTCTCAGGTGGGAAAGAGTAAGTTTAATTCTAAGAGTAGCTCTTTATACCTAATGAGCAGGGCCAGCCAAGGATATAGTCTGCAAAACATAAATCAAGCAAAGTCAAAGTAAAGGGTGCTTCCCTTTTCTGTTATTAACCAAACCCTTTCCCAGAGCTCCAGTCTATGAGAAAGGAAACCACAAGCCCATCCATTATCATTCTTACTATCCCAAGGCAGTGTTCTGCCCTTGACTCTGGGAGGCGGTATGCCGCCAATGTCCAAACATTCTCTTGTTTTCAAGAGACAGCTGGACTCTGTCTTTGATTCACCTTCTGCAGAACTGAGTTCCATGATGGTCTAAATATGATCAAAATATATTGTATGAAATTCTCAAAAATTCAATTAAAGAAGACTTTATGTCACCGTGACTAATCACCATTGATGGTGACCTTGATTATGTGACTGAAGAAGTGTTTTTTTGAGCTTCTCCACTGTAACTTTCCCATTCACACGATGACAGACGTAGATCCCACCGTTCCACCATGCATTTTATTGTTCAGTTACTAATATCACTTTTAGGTGAGATTCCAGGCATGGGTCCCTGGTCTCCTTGACACTGACTCCAAGCTAGAAATGTAGCCTTGCCATGGTTCCTCCTGAGAAAGCCCCTTACTTTCATTTCCACCCCTGTACTCTGCAAGTTTATAACTTGGGGGCGATGCTTGGAGGTTCAGGAAGTTTGTGTGAAAAGACATTACTTTTTTTAGTATTTCCAAAAATTCCGGTTTTCTTGTTAGATTATAGATGTAAATCTGAACCTTACTCCACAGAAAACTTGAAATCATTGTTTTTGTTGTAGAAATTTATGAAGTGCTGTGTGATAATTTGATACGCATATTTAGTGTATAAAGGTCAGATTAAAGAAGAAACACTTTCATCTCCTTAAATATTTAGAAATTTTTGATTCACAAATAATTGTACATATTCATCATATACATGAGATATTTCAATACATGTATATAATATGCATTGATCAGATCAGGGCAATTAATGTTTCCATCTGCTTGTAATTAATTTCTGTTTAGAGACTTCAAACTCCTCTTGTCTAGTTATACATAAAATAAATAACAGATTACTGTGAACTATAGTTACCCCATTGTGCAGAGGAACCTAGAACTTATTACTTCTATGCGTTTGTACCCAGGGTCCTGCCTCCCTTTAACCCCAACCTCCTTTTACCCTCTCAGCCTCTAGTGATCACTACTGTATATTCAAGCTGACTTTCACATGCTCCTACAAACAGGTGTTCTGCTCACACACATGAAGACAAACCAACCATCTGAAATTGTGAACTAAAATACCTCTTAATTTGGCCACAGCTATATAAAAGTGATTAATTCAATATCCTCATCAACATTTGTTATTTGTATGTTTTTGTTTTTTATAATAGTGATCCTAAATAGGGTGAAATGGCACAGAATGAATATCCAGAATATGTAAGAAAATTTAAAAGTCTCAGTTAAAAAAATCCAAAACACACAAAGGATATGAATACATTCTTCTCAGGAAATTCCAATAGCCAAAAATATTTTATGAAAAATTCTTAAACCCATTAATCATTTGGGAATTTAAATCAAAACCATAAAAGATATCAACCTGACAGAAAATAAACTTCCTTTGGTAAGAGTACCTTTACAATGTCTTCTTCTAAGAAACAGTCTATTATACTTGTGAGGGTGTCTCTAAGATCTGACCTTCTGCTGTTCTTTATTATTTATCAAATTCTGTGTAAAGATCTTGTATCTTTCAAGGAAACCAGAAGATGACCAACCCAAGCAGAACTCTCCCCCACCCACCAGAAGCATGTGCACACTGTGGGGCAGTTTCTATATTAATCAGATTTCTATCACCAGAACCAAATATCTGAAATAAGAAACTTAAAAGAAGATTTATTTGTCTCATGACCAGAAGTTCAGTCTGCAGTTGTTCAGCTCTGTTGCCTATGGGGATGTGGTGAGGCAGTATGTAACAGTACTGAGCATTTGGGAGGGGACAGGCTTCTTTGTGAAGACAAGATGTAAAGATACAGAGAGGAAGGAGCTGGGTCACCAATATCTCGCTCACAGGCATACCTCAGTAGCTACTTCTTCCAATGAAGCCCTACCTTCTAAGGTTTCCATTACCTCCCAACAGCACCATGAGCTGAAAGGCAAACATCACCACATAAGTTTTGGGGGAAATATTTAAAAGACAAAACAGTATTTGATCCATGGCCCCAAAAGGTTGATGTCTATCTCACAATGCAAAATGCATTCGGTCTATCTCTGAGGGTCCTTGTAGTGGTTTGAATGAAAAATGTCCCCTATAGGCTCAGGTATTTGAGTACTTGGTCCTCAGTTATTTGAGGAGGTCATGGAAACTTTAGGAGGTATATAGACAGCCTTGCTGGAGGAAGCATGTCCCTAGGGGTGGGCTTTCAGAGTTCATAGCCTTGCTCTGTGCCCAGTTCGCGCTCTCTGCTTTGTGCTTACAGATCTCAGCTCCCTGCTCTGACAGCCTGCTGCGATACCTGCTCTGTCATTATGGACTCTCCCTCTGGAACTGAAAGCCAAATCAAACTCTTCCATAAGTCACTTTTTGTTCTGGTGTTTTAGCATAGTAACAAAAAGTAGCTGATTCTGTCCCCCATAGTCTTGACAGTTCCAACATTGCTCAAGGGTCCAAGTCCATCGTCTCCTCTGAGACTCAAGACACTCTGAATTTTGAAGCACTGGAAAATAAAAAAGAACATTGCATATGCATCCAATATACAATGGTACAAGGTAAACATTCCCATTCTAAAGAGGGGGGAGGAGAAAACTACGAAGAGGACTCTGACCAGTATAAGACTGAAGTCCAGCAGGGCAAACATTAAATCCTGTAGCTCTGTGTCACGTCTGGCATCCCGAGTATGTGGTGGCAAGATGAGCTCCAACAGGCTTGGGCAGATCCATTCCTATGGTCTGACTGGCAGCAGCCCACATGGTCTCTGTTGAGCAAGATCTGCTCTTCACCTACAACTTCCCCGGGCAGATGTTCCACGTTCCTGGCATCTCTGATTTCCTGTTGTCTTCACTGCAGTGCCGGTTTCACTCTTAGAGCTTCACACATTGCCTGGCTTCTTGAAGTGACTCTGGTCCTTCCACAAGATTTCTTTTGGAATCTCAGTAGAAGCCTCCATAGCCCACAACCCCCTGTAAAATCAACATCACACACACACAATGTCACTGTCTACTGCCAGCAGGAGCAAGAGCAAGGCTTAATTATACGGTGGCCCTGAGTACCTGGATAGCACTGAGGCAATGAAGCCAAAGCAAACCTCCCTATGCAACTCTGTGCAATCAGGGAATGTCTGAACTCTCTTCTTAGAACGAAGTCATTCAAAACAATTTACTGCTTCTCAACATGTGATGATGCCATCAGCTATCTTTCCTGCTTACCCATAGAAAGTACTTGATTCCTTTAGTTTATATGTGTGTGGTGGATGATGGAGGGGAGTGCTTGTTCATGTGTGCACATGTGAAGGCCAGAGGTTGACATCAGATATCTTCCTCTGGTGTCCTTCACAATGTTTTTTGAGATAGGGTCTCTCAGCATTTCAACTAGATTGACTGGTCAGTGAGTTCTGGGGCTCCATCTGTCTTCACATCCCACCCCACCTCGAGGGTTGAGGTTATAGATGAACGCTGCCATGCCTGAATTTTACCAAGATACTAGGGATTTGAACTTAGGCCCTCGTGCTTACAGAGCAAACACTTTATTCACTGAGCCATCTCCCTGTCTCTCATTTCATTTCTTTTTTTGTACTTTTTGAGACAGCATCTTCCTGCAGCCCCAGCTGGCCCAGAACTTGCTATGTACACCAAGCTGGCCTCAAACTCACAGAGATCAGCCTGCCTCTGCCTCCCAAGTGCTGGGATTAAAGGTGTGCACCACCACGCCCAACTACATTCTATTTCTTTTTAATGATGATAATTTCATTAACAACTACATCCTCCTTTTCTGGTAAAGCAACAAGTTTTAAAAATCTTTTCATTCTGTATTCCCAATTCTCATTATAACTTTGGTCCAAATGTGGTTGGGGGTGGGGATCATTGTCCTTAAACTCAGTCTCACATAATTTTAGAGCATGGACAAAATGTAGGCAAGTTCTTTGCCAGAATATCACACGAATGGCCTCTGGTCCAATTTCTAACAGAGCCCTCACTTCTCTCAGAAACTCCTGATTAGCCTTGACTCTCCAAATTCTGTATGAGCATTTTGATATTCTGAGCTTCCATAAGAATTTCCACTAAACTCTGCTTACAACCCTCTAAGCCTACCCTTTTTAAAATATTTTATTATTTTTATTTTATGTATGATCGCATTGCCTACATGTATGTAAGTGCACCTGTATCATGCAGTTGCCATGGAGGTCAGAAGAGAATGTTGGATCCCCTGGGACTGGAATTACAGGTGGTTGTTTGCCACCAAGTGGGTGCTGGGAATTGAACCCAGGTCCTCTGCAAGAGCAGCCAGTGCTCTTAACTGCTGAACCATCTCTTCAGCCCACCTGAAGTACTTTTGGAGATTCAAGATGAATCCCATCTTCCCAACTCCATCAGAGGCCCTACTGCCCTCAGACATTTCAAGGTTTGGTCCCTGTACTGGATCTGGGCACACCCTAACACTCGTCTGTTACCAGCCCCTGGAGGGAAGTGTGAATTTTGTTGTAACCAACCACAAGGGAAAATGGAATGGAAACTAAAGATTCTTATTTTCCATACCTTAAAGCTGGTTTAAGATAAGGATCGAATTTATTTGATTAGTTGCTAGCTGGTAATTGGTGCTATTTTGTATATTACTGGACACCCTGAACCTATTTGTATTTGTCTGTGGTCTCTCCAGTGGTCCTGGAACATCATTCTTATCTCTTGGCAAAGAATTCAGCCCACATCTTTGATACTATGACAAGTTTTACAGCTTGGCCAGGCATAGTGGTGCATACCTTTAATCCCAGCCCTCAAGAAGCAGACACAGGCAGATCTCTGTGAGATCAAGGCCAGCCTGATCTGCATAGAGAGTTCTAAGCCTGCTAGGGCAACCCAGGTACCTTATCTCAAACAAACAAACAAAAACAAACAACCCAACCACCTCATAAATGAGAAATTTCTAATTCTGGAGAGGCTTTGTTCTTGAGATGATTTTATTTTATTTTATTTATTGGTCTTTTTGAGATAGGGTCTTCCTGTAGCCCCAGCTGGCCTGGAACTCACTATGTAGAGCAGGCTGGCCTTGAAGTCACAGAGATTCACTTGCCTCTGGCTCCCACATGCTGGGATTAAAGGCATGTGTCACCAAACCCAATTAGATTATTTTATTTTTTTCAGTCCTTAACTTGGTGGGTCTTGCCCTCAGGGCATCCTTCCAATTCCAATGCGGAATGAGTGGCTTTTCTGTAATGGAGCTAATCTTAACAGTTTCAACCTCTTTTGTAGCACATGACTTGCCTATAATATTAAGCTTCTTAGTGCTCTTTTCCTCTCCAAATTGTACACTGTTTTTTTTCATTTCTTTCTGCCCCCTGTTGCTCTTTTTCTTTGTATGCCTTCATAGAAGTAATCAGTAATAACCATACCACAGACTCAGTGTTATGCTGTTTTGAACTTTCCTCCACCAAAGAAATTAACTCATTACTTTTAAATATTGCCTTAGGCAATTTCAGAGGACATGGGCAGAAGATAGTGTCATGGTGTTAGGGACCACTAGAGAGACCATAGACTCAATTAAAGTCACATTAGCCAAATTTATAAGCTTCAGCTGACTGGCAGTCTCCAGAGGTCAGATAAGGGACTGCAGTAAAGCTGTGGGGGAAAGGGATCTTTTAATGGCAGAAACCACAAGGTGCTTCATTCCTGTGGTATTGGCAGTTGCAAGGACAGTGAGGTCACATTGGCCCTAAAATAAACAACATAAGCAAGCTTGCAGAAGCCGAAACAAGCAATGTAGCCATTTTCTTAACAGGCCTTGACAGGGCTTTCTGATTATTGTTATTTCAGCATATTACCAAGAAAGATAGGATATTGTTTAGGTTTTCTTTCCCTTGGATGGGCAAGAAACATACCTGCAATGTCTGGGTGGCGATATTCCTTTCTGTGGTTAGCTATTTCACGAAAGAAAAAAAAAAAACTTCTGGGGGGAAGTGACTTACTGGAACTAAGTTCAGACTCTAAGCTAGTCTGCTGAACTGGCTGCTGAGCTAGCTTGAGGAAAAAGAGAAGTGAGTCTTAAAATGGAGCTAGCCTTGTTGTCATGTCAGTCAGATTCTCTGCCAAAATAGCACACAAAAATGGCCTCCAACCCAGTTGCTAATAATGGGTAAATCGAGCCAAATAGGGAGACAGCACCAGGACACAGACAAGAGCTCCGGTGGGACAGAGTTTATTGGCAGGGAAAACGCATGGGACAGTCCCCAGTTAGGGATGGAGGAGCTGTCAGTTAACAGGCTGTTGACTGGGGCCTTTTATAGGGGGTTTTAGGGATTCAGAAGGCGGGAAAATATTTTTGAAAAACAAGTTAGGCAGGGGAGAGAGCCCAGGGCTTACGAGGAGAAAATAGCCTCTATCAAAATGCCCCCTTCCATCCCCTTCAATCAGCCAATATCTGGGTCATGGGATAAGGGGTCTATACATTGTGAAACTTATCAGAGGACAGTAGCTTGTACTGAGACAGCTCCTACATCAGAGGGTCTGGGGTGCAAGGGCTTCTTTATCTTCTTAGATTATCAAAGGGGAAGCAAGCTGTGCCAAAACAGCTCTTGTAGCAATCAGGTCTTGGGTCATAGGTGTAGGGAGTCTGTTTCTCTTGTCTGCAGGCAGTCATGGGTTTTACCTCAACCTTCCACTTACTCTCAGCACTACTGTCTTTCAGATTCCTATAGAATGGCTTGTAAAGCTCTGATTACATCATTTAATGGCGTTTCTAGTCCAAAGTTCCAAAGTCCTTCCTTCCAAAACCAACATGGTCATGCACTTCACAGCCACAATTCCACTTCTCCTGGTAGCAGTTTTTGTTTTCGCTACTTTTCTGTGTTGTGATAAAATACCATGACCAAAAGTGACTTAAGGAAGAAAGTTTATTTTGGATTATGATTCCAGAGAGATGAGAGTCCATCATGTCACGGCAACAAGAGCAGGAGGCTGATTGATTATATATTATCTGCACACTGGAAGCAGAGAGAGAGAGAGAGAGAGAGAGAGAGAGAGAGAGAGAGAGAGCTCCATCTCCTAATGTTTCCATAATTTTTCTAAACAGTGCTACTAACTGGAGGTCAAGTGTTCAAATACCTGAGCCTATAGGGGACATTTCTCCTTTGAACCACCACATCCTCTCTCTAATGGCTGGCCCTTCTGTACCACTTGTCACAGAAATTTTTGTGGTCTGTCACTGGAAAAGTGCTTATAGATGGGAAGACACCTTTCCATATAGGGATAAAGGTGAGGGCCTGAAGTTTTTAAATTGTGTGATTTGGATTTAAAAAATTAGCAAGGGCATAAATAAGAAAACCCCTGTACACTTTGGGGATAATATAACTGGTAGGGACATTATACAAAAGAATATGGAAGACCTTCCAAAAACTAAAATAGAGCTACCTATGATCCAGCAATCTCACTCTTGGGTACATACCCAAAGCAAATGAAGGCAGGATGCCAAGGAGATGGTGGTGCCCTGTGTCTGCTGTACCATCAATCAGGAGCAGTCCCTGGGTCCACCGCCATGGAACATATATCCAGTTAATAGGAATTCACATAACACAAAAATAGAAGAGATAGTGTGCTTTATGTGAATAAGGAGCTTAGGGTTAAGGGGACATGGTCAACAGGATGTGGGTGGCTTTCCTCATGAAAGGATACTTAATACAAGGAACAACAGATATAAACAAGGGTGGGAAGGATTTTCCTGTTCTCCACAGACAGAGAGAAACAGAAACAGCACAGACTTCAACTCCAGGAGGGGGAGGATAGATTACTAATAAAGAGGAATGTAGGGAATTTACTTAGGTCTCTGAGGTATTTATGGTCAGACAAGACAAGGATCACAAGAAATGTCAAGAGTTTCCTTCTACCCTTCCCTCCCTTGTTGCCTTCTTCCTGCTTCCGTCTTCATCAGGCAAGTAGACAAAGGGACGGTTCAACTTCAACAAAACTGAATTTGATTTCATTTTGTTTCTCCAGTTGGCTGTATTTGACTTCCTTGTTAAAATCACAAGGTCCTCTTGAGTAGATGAAGCACATTCAAGTTTTCTGGAGTGAATTTCCCTTTCCCACAGACTCACCTCTGCTTCTCAGCCATTCACCAATCTCTTTCCACTAATGTCATCCTCTGAGCTGGCACATTGGTTGTTTATTCATTGAATACTTCAGTTGAAGGGCCAGGGCCAGGTTGTGTCCTGGAAAATCAAGAGAAAATTAAATTGTCACAGACTTTGATGAGGCTGGGTGGTGGCACTGATCATACACACAGGAAACTGGATTCAAGGTGGCTTCTGGCCTCTTGTTTCTGGTTGTAGCCAGCTCCTTCTCTCTATAGCTTGACTCATGTTGGTGCTTTGCTTAGTACATCTTCTCAGATGTTCTGCTCATCAGCCCTTTTCCTGAATCTTGAGTTAAACCTTCTTCTGTCTCTTGTTTGTGTCTCTGAATTATCAAATACCTAAGCTTAAGTTCTAACTCTGTTGCTTATTATCCACTTGTGATATTACATAAGTATTTAGTTTGAGCTAAGACAAGTTAATAACCCTTTGTTTCCCTTAGTTCCTTGTTTACAAAAGGCAGGGGATGAGTTTTCCTTTGCCAGTGGCTTCAAGTTGTTATAAAAAACAAGAAGGATAGAGGATTGGAGGATGTGTACAATATACTATATACACTGTATGAAAGTGTCCTTACATAGCACAGTATTGTGTACAATGAATATATAAAATAGAAATTGTAAAAAATATATAAGTATATTTTAGCCGGGCACCGTGGCACATGCCTGTAGTCCCAGCGCTTGGGAGGCAGAGGCAGGCAGATTGCTATGAGTTCAAGGCCAACCTGGTCTACATAGTGAATTCCAGGACAGCTGGGGCTACAGGGAGACCCTGCTTCAAAAAGAGTGTGTGTGTGTGTGTGTGTGTGTGTGTGTGTGTAAAACAAGTGTAGTGGCACATGCCATTAATCCCAGCACTCAAGGGGCAGAGACAAGTGGATCTCTGTGAGATCTGGTCTACATAGCAAGTTCTAAACCAGCTGTAGCTACAGGGAGATCCTGGTTCAAAAACCCAAATAGATGATTGATAGATGATAGATAGATAGATAGATAGATAGATAGATAGATAGATAGATAGATGATAGATAGATAGACAGATAATATGTGTGTATGTATGGGTGCATGTACGTGTGCAAAAAATAAAAACCAAACAATCAAGTTAACATGTTCACAAGAATGTGGAGGAAAAAAAACTCCTATACACTACTGGTGGGGATATAAATATATACAGGTATTATTGAAAAATAATATAGTGATCTCTAAAAATTTAAAAAGAAGCCACTATATGATCCAGCAGTCCCACTCTTGGGTTCATAGTCAAAGGAAATGAAATCAGTATGCCCCAAAAGATGGTGATATTGTGAGTTTATTACAGCATTAATCATAGCAGCTAAGACATGGAACCAACCTGTGTCCACCAACAGATGAATATGGAAGGAGGATGTGATGTGTGTACACAGGAACAATGTAAAATTATTCAGCCTTAAAAAGAAGGAAATCTGAACCGGGTGTGGTGAACACCTTTAGTCCCAGCACTGAGGAGGCAGAGGCAGGCAGATCTCTGTGAGTTCGAGGTCAGCCTGGTCTCCACAGTGAGTTCCAGGTCACCTGGGGCTATAGGTAGACCCTGTCTCAAAAAGAACAAAGAGAGAGAGAGAGAGAGAGAGAGAGAGAGAGAGAGAAAGAGAGAGAGAGGGAGAGAGAAGGAAATCTGGGACTGGAGAGATGGCTCAGTGGTTAAGAGTACTGGTTACTCTTATAGAGGAGCTGGGTTTGGTTCCCAGTACCCACACGACACCTAACAATTGTCTGTAACTCCAGTACTAGGGGATCTGACACTGACACCCTCTTCTGTCCTCCTCGAGCACTGCACAACATGGTACACTTATACGCACGCAGGCATAACGCTCATACACATATAAATATATAATTTTTAAAAAAAAACCTGAGCTATACCTACCGAAAGCTTTTTCTAAATATTTTACTTAATATTTTTATTTTATGCATATGTGTGTATTGCCTGCATGTAGGTAAGTGCACCTGTGTCATACAATGCCTGAGGAGGACAGAAGAGGCTGTCTGATCCCCTAGATCTGGAGTTACAGATAGTTATTAGCTGCCATGTGGGTGCTGAAATTTGAACCAGGTCTTTGCAAGAACAACCAGTGTTCTTAACCACTGAGCCATCTCTCCAGCCCCAAAGCTTTTTTTTTTTTAAAGTCTCCCAAATAATTAAAAACACTTTTCCGCCCCACCGGTCTCTCCTCCTAGTTTGGGTCCTGTCCCATTCCTTGGCTTGGGGCCCCAGACACCTGGGGAACCACTACTGCTTCCTGATCCTTTTCATCCAGACAAACTCAGTGCCTTCTCTGGTCCTCAGGAGCACTGCTTCTGGGCCTGGCCCCACCCTCACCTCCCTCTGCTTCCCCAGGCCTGCAGGACCCTCAGGCCCCTCTCCTACATGCAGGCTTCTCTCCAGGGTAAGTCCATCGGGCCCTCCATGCCTCACATCTTCCCTGCTGGTCTCTCCTCCTAGCCTGGGTCCTGTCCCACTCCTTGTCTTGGGGCCCCAGACACCTGGGGAACCACTACTGCTTCCTGATCCTCTTCCTCCAAACCAACTCAGTGCCTTCTCTGGTCTCCAGGAGAACTGCTTCTGGGCCTGGCCCCACTCTCACCTCCCTCTGCTTCCCTGGGCCTGCACCACCAGCCAGCCTCTTTCTGGACACAGATGAGAGGGGGGCTGACCTTTCCTCTTCCTGATCCTTTCCATCCAGACCAACCCAGATCCTCAGTGTAGTCCCCAGGAGTCCTTGGGGCCTCTTCCCACCCCATCTGCCTTTGCATCTCTGGGTGGCAGGGCCACCAGCTTCCCTAGACCAGCATCTTTCCTGGGCCAGGCTCCCAGGCCATTCCAACCCCCAAATTCCTCAGGGCAAAATCTTTCCTGGATACAGACCTTAGGAGAAAGCCTGAAAACATCTGACCCTCACCTGAATTGGTCCTCTGTGGGAACTCCTGGAGACAAAAGCAATCTGGCCACTCCAATATAAAAATCAAAAGAAAGAACCGGAAGCTTAGACAAACCAACTTCTCATGCCCCAAAAGTAAACCACAAAGACAAATAAAGTTCACAAAAAGAAGTACACCTAAACTTGAAGGCTTGAGTCTCACACAAGAATCAGAAACTACAAAACTACAAAAAGGAATCCACATGTCAAAATCACAGAGAAAAAATAATAACATGCAAAACCAAAATAACATATTCCCACCAAACACAAATACTCCTCTAGAGGAGTACAATGAAACCCTCCTAGAGATAATACAGGACATGGAAATCAAAAGAACAATTATAAACATGATAAAAGAATTCAGTGAATTTAAAGAACACACAAAGAAATCAAAGAAC
>NW_008341172.1:121380-122193 GCF_000622305.1 Nannospalax galili | reverse complement strand
TGAAGCAAAGATTATGAAAAATTTAAGAAATCACAAGAATGGAATATGCAGGAATTGTGTAACACCATAAAAAGACCAAACTGATGAATCATAGGCAGAAAGGAAGAAGAATCCAAAGATAATGGTATGGACCAGATCTTCAACAGAATCCGGGAAGAAAATTTCCCAAAATTAAAGAAAGATATGCCCATACAAATAGAAGAAGCACATAGAACACCAAACAGGACCAGAAAAGAAACTCTCCATGGCACATCATAGTAAGAACACTAAATGTACAAAACAAAGAGACAATACTGAAAGCTGCAAAAGAGAAACAAGTCACATACAAAGGAACACCAATTAGGATTACAGCTGACTTTTCAGTGCAAATTATGAAAGCCAGAAGAGCCTGGACCAAAATATTCCCAGTTTTAAATGACCACAGATGCCAACCCAGATTACTATACCCAACCAAAATGTCTATTATAGTCAAAGGGGAAAGAAAAATCTTCCATGACATAAATAGGCTGAAGGAATTCATGTCCACAAAACCAGCCCTTCAGAGAGTTCTGGAAGCAATACAAAGAGCTGAAGAAAGGAATGACTATACCCAAGGGGTTGCAGAAAGAAATCCAATGAAGGTATAACTGTGGAAAAGTACAGCTATATCAAGAATGTAAACAGAAATAAAAATAACAGGGTTCAATACTCATTTTTCATTAGTAACTTTAAATATTAACGAACCAAAAAATCCAGTCAAAAGACACAGACTAGGTGAATGGATTAAGAAACAAAACCCATCTTTTTGTTGTCTGCAAGAAACTCATCTCACTT
>NW_008341172.1:119095-119999 GCF_000622305.1 Nannospalax galili | reverse complement strand
ATATAGATACACATCAAAAACATCATCCACCATGATCAAGTTGGCTTTATTGCAGAGATGCAGAATTGGTTCAATATACGTAAGTCAATAAACGTCATAAATCACATAAATGGGCTCAATGACAAGAACCACATGGTCATCTCAATTGATGCAGAGAAGGCCTTTGACAAAATTCAACATGCATTTATGTTCAAAGTCCAAGAGAGAATTGGTCTGGAGGGAACATACCTCAACATAATTAAAGCCATATATAAAAAACCCACAGCCAACATCATTCTAAATGGAGAAAAACTGGAAGCATTCTCATTGAAATCAAGAACCAGACAAGGCTGTCCACTAGCTCCACTCCTCTTTAATATTGGGCTTAAAATTCTTGCAAAAGCAATAAGACAAGAGAAGGACATATATTCTCCCTCATATGTGTATCCTAGAACCAGACGCTGATAAATGAGCATGTAACCAGACATAACTACAGGAACCAGGATAATGGAAAAGAAACAGGGAGGTAAAGGAAAAGAAAGAACCTGAAAGAGAAGAACAGTAGGAAACAGGCTTTAATAAAGGAGAAATGGGTAAAAATTGGGTTAGTTTAATGAAGGGGAGGGAAGGGTATACAAGGAACCTAGGGGATAAAGGCAAAAAAGGAGCTCAAGAGAGGTAGGACCATAGGGGAAGGGTATTAGGGAGAAAGGGGGGAAATGGAGGCACCTTAAGTGGGAAAACCGTTATGGAGTGGTGAGACAATGCGAGAGATAAACAATGCCTAGCTAGTTTTGAAAACCATATTACTCCTACCATGTACTGACAAATTATACATAGCAGATCAAGAAATGAATGTCTAGGTAAAATTTATGTGAGAACAATTGGTCTTTGCCCAAGATTTATCTACATGATACACAGTAAT
>NW_008341172.1:117197-118125 GCF_000622305.1 Nannospalax galili | reverse complement strand
GCAGATACACACAGATTAGAGATGCAAGTGCCAGCATCTCAGTGTTAGTAGCAAAAGCAATGAGTCTCTACAAGGAACAATATATTCTAGGATGAAATGGAGATCTTTTTTAAAGGTTAAAAACTCATACAATTTTATGTCTTACAGGACTTATACTGATTTCAATAATATATAACTATATTAATTCAACTGTTGTTGGGAGCTATTAATATAAGCACAGCCATCATGTACATTGAGCTGTGGCAGGCTTGCTTATTTACTTTATGACCTTTCACCTTGACTCAAGAGTTTGTGTTTTACACACAAGCACTGAATTGTTCTGTCAAGTCAGGAGGAATGTGCTGATAATTTAGGGAAGATGGTTAATTGGTGGAATTCACAAGTATTTGACCGTTCCTTGACCCTCAGATAAAGGTGGGAAAAAAGAGCTGTTGAAGCTAATTGAGCTAAGCAAACTGTGGCTATCCGATGTTCTACTGTATAAAAAGGCTGAGCTAAAACAAACCGGGGCTGCAGTCTCTACTGACAGTCCTCCCAAGTATCTTTTCTCTGTCTTTTGTTTATTCTTACAATCCTCACTCCCCCTTTCAGGTACTGTCCGTCTTGGCCGGCTGTCCCAAGTATCTTTTCTCTGTCTCTTGTTTTTCTTTCAATCCTCACTCCCCTTTCAGATGCTGTTCATCTAAGGCCGGCTGGCACCGGCAAACTGTGAACCTAGAAACTTGAACCCACTTGTGAAAGAGATGTACTGTTGCTCTGGAGTGTGTTACTGAATATGTTAAAGCTGTAGTGAAAAGCTTCTAATCATGTAGTTATTAAAAATTTTAAAAGCATAATGATTAAAAAAATAATAATTCTTCAAAGCATAAAAATTTGCTCCTTAATAATTAGTAGATGTGAAAAACATCAATGAATTCTACCTGATGAT
>NW_008341172.1:111770-117002 GCF_000622305.1 Nannospalax galili | reverse complement strand
TTATGTCTTATAGGGTTTATACTGAGTACAATATTGTATAACTGTGGTAATTCAACTGTAAACCTGAGAATGTACAGCCAATTTTGTAAGAGATGCAGCCTAGCTTAGAAAATTTTTATTGAATATGTCAATGCTGATGTAATGAAATGCTTCTTCTAAGTATGTGGTTATTAAATAAATAATTTTAAAAAACAACACTTTTCCTTGTCTAATAATTTCCCAATTTGTTTTCAGTAGAAATATTCAACAAACTCTTAATGACAACACAAAACCATATAAAAACATTAAAGGTCTTGCTGTGCCTTTTCTGTAGCCCAGGCTGTGTGACCTCAGCAAGGATAGTGCCTCTGGCTCAACTGGTAAGATTTCTGGCAAGATTCTTTTAATATTTCTATATTTCTTAATTTCTATAAGAAACACTCCCAGAATTAAAATAATCCTACTATTTCTTACAGTCACTATCGGCAACTTTTCTGATAAAGGAAAACCTTACAAGCTGTAGGTTGTCTACCTGCATGACTTTGCTACAAAGAAAATAGAAAGGAAGGGCAGCAACTGACTGTCCATAAACAAATGAAGGCAGTGTCTGCCTGTTGAGGCCAGAACCAAGAGCAAAACAATGAGTCCATCTGTGCATCTTGCTCATGACAAAACAGAAAGAAAACAACAATGAACAAAGCATTGAAAAAGGTGTTCAAAGTGGAGCATCTACTAAGGGGGAAGGAATGTCAGCAGGGTTCAGTTACTTCCTTATATGAATTCTGACTTTCTGACCGCAGGCATCTAGAACAGATCATCGCATTGCCCCAGAAACTGAAGATGCATATCACGAGGTTACCAGACTCCCAAGAACATTTTCGCAAAGCATATACATTCTTTTCCTTAGGTTGCATCAACCACAAAGTCCCTATACAAGTTCTCAACTCCAACAGATGCTCCCAACCAAAGAACCCTTACTACCTTGTAGTGATGCATTCTCTGGTATGCTGATTCAAGGCTGTTTGAATCTATGTCCCCTCAACTGCAATTCCTAAGTCCCCATATAAAGTCCTTTTTAACTCTCGCAGTTCTGAGCTTGGGTTGAATGACGTCATGACCAGCTTTAAGGTCTTTAAGATGTAAGTGTACACTGAATTTTTGTGAACTCTCCTGATCTTCCCAACACCTATCAGAGAGTCTACTTAATTCTTCATCTTTAACTGGTTATTTCATTACCATTTTCCAGGCATCCTTGAAGGTACTTTCAATTAGGCCTGTAGAATAATGAAATGGTTTTGGTTTTCATGCCTAGTTCCCTGTACAGAATTCCCCAAACTCTTGGAACTTCCAGAGTGGTAGGAAAAGTCTTTTGTTGTAGATAAAAAGCCCTTTAACCATGCCTGAGTTTATGCTTGCAGGGTGACTTTTGGTGGGTCCCTAGATGGTTTCAGGATGGGGGCTGGTCACAGAAGAACCTTGTGATTTGGGGTTGGAACATTCAACCTGGTTGTTTCATCTCTAGAGCACAAAGAGGGTCTGGAAACAGTTGAATCACCAATGGCCAATGATTCAGTCTATCATGATTAATATTGGAACTTACTTCAAATCTTAAGACAGTGTCCAGGAGCTTCTGGGTTGGTGAACAGGTACTGGGAGAGAAGTGTGCCCAGAGAGCTTGGAAAGACCTGAGTGGGGTACCTCCCATCAACGCACTACCTGATGCATCTCTGCCACTGGCTATTTCACATCTTTTTTCATACCTACTTGGTTTGGTTGACCCTACCACACCTCTCCTTCCCTTCTTCCTGTCCCATAGCTGCCTAGACCCTACCACCCCCAGTAGTTCCTCTTCCACTTTCATATCACATGTGTTCTATTACCCTCCCTACCACTCTCTCTGAAAGCCCCTTTTTCTCCCTTTCATGGGTCCCTTTCTAGTTTTGTGACACCAGTAGTCACTCATTCCCACATAAATACACATATATAAAACTGTGATGCTAAGATTCCCCTATGAGAGAAAACATGCAGTGTTTGTCTTTTCGAGCCTGGGTATATTTTCCAACTCCATCTATTTTCTTGCAAATTACATAATTCCATTTGTATTCATGGTTAAATAAAATCCCGCCATGTGTATCTACCACATCTAAGCTGACTCCTTCCTTGCTATTGAGCAGCAATAAACATGGATGAGGAAGTATGTCCCTAGTAGAATAAAGAGCCCTCTGGGTATATGTCTAGCATTGTACAGCTGGGTTTCATGGCACGTCTGTTTAGCCTTTGAGAAATCTCTAGACTGATTTCCATAACAACTGAACTAGTTCACACTCCCACAAAATAGTAAATATTACTTCTCTTCTCCCCACATCCTCACCAACATTTGTTGTCATTTGTTTTCTTATTGACAGCCATTCTGACTGGTCAGATAGATTTTGAAAGTAGTTTTAATTGCATTTCCTGCATGCTTAAGTGCATTAAAGATTTTGGAAAAATATTTATTGACCATTTGTCTTCTTTTTAAAAATTTATTTATTACTTTTTTATTTTATGTGTATGAGTGTTTTCCCTGCCTATATGTAAATGCACCCGGGGTGTGCAGTGCCTGTGGAGGTCAGAAGAAGGCATCAGATCTCCGGCATTGCAGCTCCTGGAATTGGAGTTATGGACAGTCATTAACTGCCATGTAGACGCTGGGAACCAAACCTGGGTCCTCTGCAAGAGCAGCCATTGCTCTTAAGTGCTAAGCCAGCTCACCAGTCCCCACTGTCTTTTGAGAACTCTGTGTAGCCCATTTAAAAAAAATAATAATTTATTGAGAATTTCATACAGGCATATAAGCATTTAAGTGTTTTGATCAAATCCATGCCCACTCCCTCCCCTCCAACTCCTTCCATATCACCCCATCACTTTTTTCTGATAACTTCATGTAGTCTTTCTTCTTTTTTTAAAAATGGGGCTTTTTGCTACTCTGACATTCTCCCCCTCTAAAGAGGTAACCCTAAAATCTTTTAAGGATTATATAAGAGCTCCTAAATACTTTTGATATTTTTGGCCTTTGGAACAGAGTATGTTGCTAAGAGGCCCAAGGACATTTTGACTTTTAGCCAAGAAACTGACTACTTTTCTTTGGGGTCTTTTTACACTAACTGCCTAGCCAATTCCTACCTCCCTATTCTTATCACACCACCCTCTGAAGAGGTTACCCAGCCTGCAGATAGGGAATCAGGCTTCTTCCATGCTGAACAAGGATGCAGGGTGAAGCAATTGGAGTACCCCTTCAGTGGGTCTATCTAAAAGACTCCTAAATTGCATAACTCATCTGTAGGGGGAAAAGAAAGTCCTTGAATCATGAATAGATGTGAAGAAGTAAAGGCAAGAGTAATTAGCATTACAAGTTCTAGACAGGGAACTAGAAAAAGGTCAGAACAGGGTAATTTTCAATTGTTTATAAGAGAGCCCATTGGAATTTCTTGACAAGGGCTTCCAAAAGCATCCCTCTATTGGGTTCCTCCTCCTTTTTCTTTTGTCTTCCAAGGCTAGACTCTAGAGTGCTGGATTTAGGATTTGCTTTCAGGTATTTTGATAGCTGTTGGAGTGGTTAGAATCAGTGTCAGTTCTCTCTCAAAGGTTTCTAAAGAGGGGGAGAAAACAAATTATCCATCATTTTAAAACAAAAGCTGGTTGTCTCCCCTAGCTACAGGTGAGCACTACAGTACTGGGGACGAAGATTTGAAATATTAATCTGAGCAGCACTTCCTGGTTAGGAACACAATCATCAATGAGAAATAGTTGTCTAAATAACTTTTTATATGGACTTAAGCCTATGTCAGAAAAGTGTAATCCCTTGAACTCTTAAAGAAATATATTAATCACTTTACTCTTTGGTTATACTTTCCTTTAGGGTGTTTAAGACCATACAGTTGGCCCAAATAAATCAATTTATATTTACACTTAAGGTGGTTTGAGGATCTGTCATCAATGAGAAATAGTTGTCTAAATAACTTTTTATATGGACTTAAGCCTATGTCAGAAAAGTGTAATCCCTTGAACTCTTAAAGAAATATATTAATCACTTTACTCTTTGGTTATACTTTCCTTTAGGGTGTTTAAGACCATACAGTTGGCCCAAATAAATCAATTTATATTTACACTTAAGGTGGTTTGAGGATCTGTTCCTCAGCGGTCACATGGGCTTTGGAGGAGCCCCTGGCTCCTTTCTTTTATCAGTTCCATCTATGTGAAGATAAGTCAAAAGTCCTGCTTGACCATGGTAGCCCATTTTTTTTATTGCTACTTATTTTCTTGTTGTTTGTTTTTCATTTTTTAAGTATTTTATTGCTTGAGTACACAAGGCAAATTTAGCCTCTAGAGTAGAGGCTGTGGATGACTCATTTTCAATTTGGTGGGAAGACTGGCTTAATCTTGGAATACCAAGCCAATTGGTGAATTTGCCTCTCTATCATAATCAGGCAGAATTTAGCATCCTAATCCTTTCTATTCCTCTTAAGATGCTTGTGAACAGTGGCTGCTCTATTAATTAAATGGTAGAGATCCTCAGGAAGACTGGGAGCAAGTCCTTTGGACTTAAGGATTCTCAAAATTGTATTGTCAGTCACTGATCACACCAACTTGTGAGGGAGTCAAGCCTTTCTTGGCCAGTTTGTAAATCTGCTCCTTCACATCATCAGACTCCAACTTCAGCCAGGTGGGGATGCTACAGCCATAGTGCCGACTAGGACAGGCCCTTCCAGGAAGCATGCATGCGACCCATGATGGTGGCATCTGACAGCAAAGAGAGAAGGGAGAAAACACCGCAGGAAGTCGCCTTCATGTGCCCTTATTGTTTATTTTTTGAGCTCTTTCTATTTTATAGAGCTTAATCCTCTAACTCTCATTCTGTGGCTATCTATTTGGTTAACTGCTTCTGTCACTATACAGAAGCTATTATTTTTTTGTTTTTGTTAGGACAACTCAGCAAAAATAAAATTCTGGTTTATGGTTGGACATTGTTTCACACATATATCAAACAGTCCAGATACATGAATAAATAACTGCAACTTCATAGGCTTTTTAAATGGAGGGAGGAAACCTTTAATCATTGGCCTTTTTAACCACCTCATAGGTTTTTTAAATGGGGAGAGGAAACCTTTAATCTTTGGCCTTTTTAACTACCTTATACAGACCAATTATGTACAGCTAGATATAGTCACAAAAAGGTTACTGGAGTGCTCAGATTAAGATTGTTTTGTTTTGTTT
>NW_008341172.1:101812-111697 GCF_000622305.1 Nannospalax galili | reverse complement strand
GGTTGAGGGAGTGTCCATATTAAGTATGTTTTTTTTTGTTTTTGTTTGCGGCTTTTTTTCCTTTTTTTTTTTTTTTTGAACAATTTCTTTTCATCCTTGAAGCATGGCAGAGTGGCCCTGAAGACTGGGTTGGTCATCCAATATCATTAAAAATGGCTGACCCCTAACAATAGGCACAAAACTATTAACTATAAATAAAAAATACGAAAGACTTTACCTTTAAAGTACTTTTGAAAGAAAAGGTAAGGCTTTGGAAGGTTTGGTTCTTTTTCTCCTCTTCTGTAGTAAATTCACACCGTGGTTTTGGTGGGGTGGTAGAGAAAACATGTCTTCTGTGGGTAGCATTTCCCACCATGGGTGGGCAGGCCTGCCTCTCAAAGGTGTCCATGTTTAGTCTAAGACAGGAAGTAGAAGATGACTAGCTCATGTTGGCCTTTTAACTTTTTCTTTTTTTTCTTTCAGACATGATCTCCCTATAGCCCCAGCTTGCCTAGCAATGAGTATGTAGACCAGGCTAGACTCACAGAGATCCATCTGCCTCTGCCTCCCAATGTTGAGACTAAATGTGTGTGCCACCACACCTGGCTAACTTTTCCTTTTTTATTGTCTAGTCATCCTTATCTATCATCTGCTTCTTCATACCAACATCACCATCAGAAGTTTTTAAATATATGTACCGATGTTTTTAACTTTCTTGTAGTACCATCTGATAATAGTTGGACTTATTTCTTGAGGGACTTGAGTCCTATTCAGAAAGTCCTTACCTATCCCTGTATCTTGCAGTGTGCTTCCTACTTTTTCCTCTAGCAGTCTCAGATTTTCAGGTCTTGCATGAAGGTCTTGTTTCATTTTTCTACCTGTAGATATTCAGTTTTCCCAGGACTATTTTTTAGAGTCTATCTTTTCTCCAATGTAGGGTTTTGGCATCTTGGTAAAAAAAAAAAAAAATCAGGTGGCTTAGCTGCATGGGTTTATGCTTGGATCTTCTCTTCCACTGATCTCTTTGTCTGTTTTGTGGCAGTACTGTGCTGCTTTTTGTAGAATAACTGGAAATCAGGTATGGGTCACCTCCAGCATTACTCTTTTTGCTCAGGGTTAAATTGCTTATCTGAGGCCTTTTGTGCTGCCACATGATTAAAATTGTTGTTGTTGTTGTTGTTGTTGTTGTTGTTTTCTATTTCTGAGATGGATAGTGTTGGTATTTTGATGGGGATTGCACTGAATCTATAGGACTCTTTTAGAAAGATGCCATTTTGAAATAGTGATTCTTCCAATTCATGAACCAGGGGTGGGGGTTGAATATCTTTTGTCTTTCTTATCTTCTTCAACTTCTCTTGAATGTTTTAAAGGTTTCATTACAGAAGTCGCTCACTTCCTTGGTTAGGTTTATTCTAAGGCATTTTGGGGTGACAATTTTGCATGGGATTGCTTATCTGACTTTTTTTCTTTCTCAGCATATTTGTTACTGTATATAGGAAGGCTTTTGGTTTTCCTGGCAATTCTGTATCTTGCAATTTTGTTGAAAGCATTTGCCAATTCTAAGAGTTCTCTGGTGGAGTCTTTGGGGTCTCTTACAAACAGAGCAAATCATCTACAAATATGATACTCTGACTTCTTCCTTTCCTTTTTGTAACCCTTCTGTTTGGTTTTCTTCTGTTACTACTATAGCTGATATTTCCAGCAAAATATTGTAAAGAGTAGAGAAAGTGAGTACCTTTGTCATATTCCTGATTTTACTGCATCTATTTGGTTTTTGCCGCATTTAGTATAATATTAACTATAGGTTTGTCAGATACAAGCTTTATTATGTTGAGACATATTTCTTCTATTCCAAGTTTTCTTCAGGACTTTTAGAATGAAGAGGTATTGGATTTTGTCAAAAAGCCTTTTCTGCATTTATCAAGATGATCATGTGATCTGTGTCTTTGGGTTCATTTAAACTTTATTTATTTATTTATTTTTATTTTATGTGTGTGTGTTGCATGCATGTATGTAAGCGCACCATATGTATGCAATGCCTGCAGAGGCCAGAAGTGAGGGCATCAGACCACCTGGAACTGGAGTTACAAAGGGTTGTTAGTTGCCGTGTATGTGCTAGGAACTAAACTCAGGTCCTCTGAAAGAGCAGGCAGTGCTTTTAACTGCTCAGCCATTTCTCCCTTGAGTCCCCTTGAGTCCACTGACCTGATGTATTACATGTATAGATTTGCATATATTGAACCATTTTTGCATACCCGAATAAAGTCTACTTGATCATCATGAATTATGTCTTTGATGTTTTTCTGAATTAAGTTTGAAAGTATTTTGTTGAGATTTTCTGCATCTGTGTTCACCAGGGAGATTGGCCCCTAATTTTCCTTTTTTGTTGAGTCTTCACCTCTTTTGGTATCAGGATAATGCTAACTCCATGAAAAAAGTTCAATAGAGTTCCTTCCTTTCTTATTTTATGAAATAGTTTGATAAACAATGGAATTTTTCTTTGAAGGTCTAGAAGAATTCAGCAGTGATTCTATCTGGACCTGGACTATTTTTAATAATGAATTTTTAAAATACTACCTCAGTCTCACTGAATGTTATAGATCTGATTGAATTATTTATATTGTCTTATTTAATTTGGTAGATTTCTTGCATCTAGAATTATATTAGTTCCTTTTAGATTTGCCAATTTAGTGAAATATACGTTTTTGAGGTGTGTACTCACGATTCTCTAAATTTCATTAGTATGTGCTGTAATGCCTCCTTTTTCATCTCTAATTTTACTAATTTGGGTCTTCTCTCTTATTTGGTTTGTTTGACTGCAGGTTTGTTGATTTTATTTATCGTCTTAAAGAATAAACTCTTTGTTTCATTCTTTCTTTGTTTTTGTTTTTGCTTTTCATTTCCATTTCCTGTTTCTTTCCAGCTACTGATCTTGAGTTTGACTTGTTCTTATTTTTCCAAATCTCCACCACGTATCATTAAGTTATTTATTTGAGATCTCTCTGATTTCTTCATGTTGGCACTTGGAACTATGAACGTGTTTCCTAGGACTGTTTTCATTGCATCCCATCAGTTTGGTATGTTTGCATTCTCGTTCATTTCTAGGAATTTCTTGATCTTGCTCTTGATTTCTTCAATGAACCATTCATCATCCAATAGTGTGTTGTTTAATCTCCTTGAATTTATGTATGTCCTATAGCTTTTCTTGCTTTTGATTTGTAATTTTATACCACTGAGATCAGACAGAATACAAAGAACTATTTCAGTTTCTCTATCCTTGTTAAGAATTGATTTGTGCTTTAGAGAAAGTTCCAGGGGTTGTTGAGAAGAATGTGTATTCTTCAGTGTTTAGATGGACCACTGACTGGAATCCTTTATAGTAATCTGGGAATAGTATATTTAAATGCATTCTTCAGTTTTGTGAATTATACGAGCAAATTATCAAACCAGAGAGGGGTTCATAGGGACCCCCCCTAATTGTAGTGGGCCAGACACTGTAAATTTGGATATTCTTTTAGAACTGAGCCCTTTAATTCTGGGAAATCTTCTAACTTCAAGTTGTTAATGCATAGATGGTGTAAAGAATTGTTCTGTGCTAAAACCACAACCACCACCACCATCATTAAGCTAACCGTATGAGATGATAGCAGTGTGAAGTTTCTTCTCACATCACCTGTTGGCCATGCTAAGTAAGAAGGCAGCTTCCACTTTGCTAATGCCAGTGAGAAATGCTAGGAAACCCCGGTGATAACCTCACTTCTGTTGGGGAAAAGTACCCATCTAAAAAAGGACACAAAACCCCTGGGAGGATTTCCCTTCTGTTTCCAAAGAGCAGCGAAGTTCATCAGGTAAAACCTTCTCCTCGGCTCCATTGGGTATTTTTCCTGTCTTAACAGAGAGGTGACCTCACTTTGAGAGCTTTGTACATTCAGAGCAAGGTCATGTGATAAAACTAGAAAGAGATCAAGAACCAGTATCAACCTTGGTAAACTGAAACTTATCTTGCTCATGGGCAGCTAACTATGAACAAAAAAGTACAATCTGGTAAAAACATCCTCTCCAGTACTGCCTTGAGAACAAGTTGCCATGGAAGCTGTTGTGTCAATTGTTTATGGTTGACCCTCCAATTTCATATGTTGGAAACTTAATGCCCAAATTCACATACTGATGTATTTGGACATGAGGCCTTTGAGAGGAAATTAAGATTAGATGAAGTCATGAAGATGGGTCCCTCGTGGCTCTAGAAGAAGAGGAGGAGAAAAGAGAGATGGAGGAAGAAGAGGGAGAGGAAGAGACTCCAAGCTTGCATACTCTATATTTCCAGGTGATACCCTCTGCTGTGACCTTTTGAAGCAGCATAAATCCATCATGAGATGCTGATGCCATGCTTTTAGACTTCTCATCCTCTAAGACCATGAAGGGAAACTCATATTGTTTATAATTAATCTAGTCTGTGAGATTTTGTTATAGCAACAGAACACAGAGCAATATAGAGGTGGGGGGCAATTAAGAAGCATACTCTGCTCTCTGTCAAGCAGAAACTCTGTAGAGCAGTGATAAACAGGGCTAAAGAGTGAGGAGCAGGAGGGTGTACTTGCCAAGGGGGACATCAGTGCAACTGGCAGCTCCCTGAGGTCATCTGATATCAGGGAGGAAGGGCAGGCTGGTTAGCTCTAAATCACTGCTGTTTTTAGCCTCAGTCACTGTGGTCACACTTTTCTCCTGCCCTGCCTCAGCATTCCAGACCTTCCCATATGCTGCCTCTGGTTGTCCAAAGAGGCCCTATAGCACGGCTCCCCTCTGTATTCATTACTGATTAACTTCCTGTCTCTCCACATGCCACTTTCCCACCACTTTTTTATTCTCTAAACCTAACATTTTTATTGAGCCCTTATATTGTCCCACGTTGCCCTAGTCTATCCCACCAGGTGGGGAAACCAGGGTGGACAGCTGTAGTCACTTATCTAAGATTCATGAGTAAGGACCAAATTCAGGTTACCGGGTTCAAGGACTCTTCTCACAGGTGGGGTGATATAATATCTCCCATCTAAACTTTCTAAGAGATCTTGCTTCCTGGGATTTCAGGACACTCAGGGGAGATGTTCTGGAGCAGGGGCTCCTGCCATGCCTAGGCCCTTCTCTTTACACCAGCTAAGCCCAGAACTTTCTCTCAACTCTTGACCTTTCAGGACTGGTGTTCCTCCCATACCTAACCTCTATCTTGGTCCTCCAGGATGGGCTCTGAAAAGCTGGAGGCCTGTCTGGGGCTCTGCTTCCTCAGGTTTGGACCTATCGAGGCACAGTGCTCTCCCTCTCAGGACTCAACTCTGGGCTGTCACCACTAGGTCATATCCTGAGGGCCCCCCACAGATCAGGGAAGCATGTCTTCTAGGGTATAAGAGGCAGTCATTGAGGCAAACCCTAGAACGACAGTGAAAATACCTTGGGCACTGACCGATAAGAATAACACAGTTGGGAGAGATGGCTCAGCAGATAAGAGGACTGTTTTTGCAGAAGACCTGGGTTCAAATCCCAGAATCCACATGGCAGCTAACAACCATCTGTAGCTCCAGTTCCAGGGATCCGATGCCCTTTTCTGTCCTCCATGGGCATCGCACGACATGACACAGGTGCACTTACACAAGTGCAGGCAATACACATTAAAAAAAAAAAAAATTTAAAAAAAAAAGAGTAACACAGCCAAGGGAGCCGTGCTGGTGCAGAGGTGTAACAATTAGCCCATCAGACTCCTCCTCACATAGCTGACTAATCCCAGTCCTGTATGTTCAATATCTAAATTAGTGCTTGATAGAGACATCAATGCCTTGGCTCTTCCTTGCCATCCCTTCCTGACCCTTCCCAGCTTCCACACTAGAGTTCTTTTTTGGAGACCCAAGCTTAGTAAATAGCAATCAACAGCCATACCCTTTAGGAATTGTGCATTTAGGTATCTTCCCTGCTTTAGAAACTGTTCTTGACACCCAGCTGTCGGTTTCCTAAACCTCAGTATAGCACCCTTTGTATCACTAGATCTCATTGGTCTTTCCCTGCCTTCCCCCAAACCAAATAAATGAACTCTTCTTCAGAACCCCAGGGAGCCCCAGTAGGAGGCCAGAGAAACCAAAAGCACTCATGCTGGATTTCTGCCTCCTACTGTTCCTGGCTCCTGGATGCTCTTTCTTCTCTTTCCCCAGGTCCTACAGGACCTTTGGGCAGATGTGTGGCCCTGCAGTGGGGATATACTCTGTTGTCTGTCCTGCTTCTGGCCATATCCCTGAAGCTGTAAAGTGGCTCTGGCCATTCTTAGGTGGGAAGACGGTTTCCAGAGGTGCGTGTCTCCCCCTTTACAACCTCCCTTCTTTGTGGTCACTGAAGGCCACAGTTTGTAAGGTCCAAGCTCCAATGCCAGGAAAGGAGGGGGATCATGGGAAGACGAGAGGTTGAAGAGAATTGGGAGAATCATGGACAGATGAGATATATTTTCCAGGCATGGTGGCACACGCCTTTGATCCTAGCACTTGGGAGGCAGAGAGTTCAAGGCCAGCCTGGTCTACATAGTGAATTCCAGGTCAGCTGGGGCTACAGGGAAATCCTGTCTCAAAAAGACCAATAAAATGTATACTTTATTCACTAACACACAGGTCACTAGGCAGGCAGATGTTGACAGGCACCCAGGCACACACTGGCACACAGAGACCACACACAGGCAGGAACAGGTTCACATACAGACCAACACACAAGCAGGTAGGTGAAAGTAAAGGCCCTCACCTCTGACATCTAGGCCAAACACAGAATCACACAAAAGTGGTATTCTACCAAGGATAGTTATATAACATATTTCATCACTGTCTACTTTTGAGTTCCCAAGACATCTGGTGTCTGTCATCTTGTGCTGATTCATTGCCCCCTGGATGCTCGGCGATAGTCACTTTGACCCTTGTTGGATTTCTGTATCAGCGCCAATTTGTTTAAATATAAACTGGTCCTTGAGACACTCTCTTCCACACACTGCTTCAGGCTGCTCAGGGCCCTGAATATGACTGTATCTCAAAGCTTCTCTGACTCCCCCATCCCACCATAGCATGCTAGGAATAAACCAAATCTCCAGCTATTTCCTGTGCCAAGTACACCTGGAACAATGTGCTCACCCAGGCCAAGATAGTGGGGAGGGGTTTCAGATCCATGTGTCCTGGAGAGAGCCTGCTTCACAGAGCCCATTTACAATGTCTCTCATTTCATGTGTAAAGAAAACAAGGGGGAACATCGGTAGGTGGATGTCCAAAAACAACTCAGCCTGAGGGCAGTTGCTGGGCAGTCCAGGGCACATCCCTGGTGTGTGATTAGGGCTTTGTTGCCTGAGCTTCCAAGGTAGGGAGGACACTGCAGGATGTTTGGGGAAGTCGTCCAGTCTCTCTTCTATGCACATGGTGGGAGGAGGAGCAGAGTCAGTGGGTGCCAGCTCTACAGCAGCTCTCAGAAAAAGCTCTCTTGCCAATTACGCCCCCCAGAGCTTTTTAACATTATCTGTGAAATGTTCAGAGGACTAAGTCATTTCCTTTATTTGTGTGACTGTTTCCTCTGGGTTGAAAAGCTCCCTCTTAGAGAGAGGCGGCAGTTCAGGATAGCAGAAGAAAGTTATAAGAACTCTTAAGGTTGCAAGCCTCAAGAAGCCCATCCATCAGTAACCTCCAACGGCTAAGGGAGAGGAGACTTCAGTGGACCTGTCTTCAGGTTGTAGAGGGAGCTCTAGAGATGCTTTTAATGAGTGGTCATGGAGGTGGGGTGTGCTTTAGGGGAATGCACCTATCTGAGCGACTCATGCTTCTGTAAGTAACCCCACCAAACCAGACTTCAGTGGAATCATTTCTTGGTGTGGACAGACACGCTCATGTCTCCCCAGGAAGACTCTCAGTACCTCTCCAAATCCACCAAAGAGGAAGATCAGCTGAAACTTCTTCCTCTTCTAACAGCACTGTGAGGAGTACTTGGTCACTGCAGCATGACTGGCTGATGCTGAAAAGGACTATGGGCCCTCAATTATCCTTATAAGGCAGGATCTAACTTTCTGTAGCTATTAAGAGAAAAATGGTTTGTTTATGGTGAAAACTACATGTTGACCACAAATGTTATGGTAACAAGAGGTGTTAGGGTTAAATGGAAGCTTAGAATTAAAACAGTAAATTCAGGAACACTGCGGAATATAAACAAGAGAGCCTACAACTGGGTATGGGACAGCCAAACCAGAGAAGACAGGGGCCCTGGGAAGCAAGTTCTGTGTTGGCAGTCTGGATCGCTGACTCCTGTGAAGCCCTGAGGATCCTATGCAAGACACTGTTACCCTTTCACATAGTCTTGCTTCTAATCTAACAGGCTAACTGTGGGTAATGATGGCTCTTAATATGAAGCTTCCACCTACTCCAGATCGCCCCAGACAGATATGATGTAATCACAAAAGACTGCAGTTACATCTTGGTAGGTGTGTTAGGGTTAGCACCCTGCTGTGGTAAAGTTATAAGCTGGTCACATAAATATGACAGCAAAAGGGCTTAGTCTATTGAACAGTCAGCAAGACACCTTCAAGGTTGAGGACCAGCAGGTTAATGGCTAGCAGTCAGGATAAGCAGCTAACAAAGCATACATCAGGCATGGACACAAGAGGGCTTCCCCTCAACAGTACATGATTATTTCCCGGGTTGGGCCAGGGGGACATGCACAGAGTGTGTGTGAGCCTACCATTGGCTTAGTCCATGATAGCCCAGAGAATCAATCAATCTTACAGAAATTACCTTAGTCTTGGTATTGAATCTCTGAAACTATGAACCAAAATTAATTTTTCACCTATACAGTACTTGTGTCACAACAAAAAACCTACAACACAGTGACACTGCTGGTATCACTGCTAGGAGCTGGGGTACAGCTATGGGAAACTTCTGCCCTCCAGAAGTTTCTAATCTAGTACAAGCAGATTAGAGAAAACCTCAATTAAATCACAGGCACTAAATGCTTCTGGGAAACTAGGAGAGGAAGAAGTCACATGGTAATACTGGAGGCCAAAGATACTACCCAGGAACCAATCATATTGTTCTAACAACCCAGTCTCCTGAGAACTAACTCATTGTGAAAGAGTTCTCAGGGCACTTTCTTCAGTGACCTAACCGCCTCCCACAGACACATCTTAATGGTTCCTTCCTTCATCTCTTAGCACCGTCCACACCAGGGACCAGGGTTCCGACACAAGAAACTCTGAAGGACAAAGGGAGGGGACGCTGCACGATGTTTGGGGAAATCATCCAGTCTCTCTTCTACGCACATGGTGGGAGGAGGAGCAGAGTCAGTGGGTGCCAGCTCTACAGCAGCTCTCAGAAAAAGCTCTCTTGCCAGTTACGCCCTCCAAAGCTTTTTTATGTTATCTGTGGATATATGGATTCTATCCATATCCAAACAATATCACTGAGTGTGGGTCTCTATTCCCTCAGCCCACCGATCCATGAGAACAAAGGGAGCAGAAGCGATGAATAGGGTCAGGGTGGTGGTGAGAATGACCAAAAGAACTTCCAGGAGTCAGCTTCAGTGAGACAGCTTGTTTATTTAGGGGACTTGGAGGGAAGATACAGGGTGAGGACGGCAGCCAAACTTCACTTGATAAGTGTTCGTAGTCTGCTTTATTTACATGTGGCAGGAGGACCCTGTCATGTAGAAAGGGGAGGGGGGATTGACTGGTTGTAGTACAGTGCCTAATTATCATACAGGAAAACCAGGGGCAGCATTTGCAGGGAACTATGTCAAAGGTCATGTGAGTAACGTGAGATCAGGTGGGCAGATAAGGAAAACACCCTCTTCTTGGAACATGGTTTTCACCTCCATGCCGTCCTCCTAGAGATATAGGAGGTTTAGGGGATGCTGATG
>NW_008341172.1:97475-98778 GCF_000622305.1 Nannospalax galili | reverse complement strand
CGTGTGATAAATAAACTATGATAGGACATAAATATCAGGCAGATATAAACATCCTGTCTTCAAATATACAGAAAAATCAAAAGCAACAGTTACAAGTGGTACTCAAGTCTGTGAGCACTGGAGGAGCATCCACCAAGTCTAGGATGATGAAGGACTTAGAAAAGTTGCCAAAGGAAAGGAGATTGGGGGAAAATAGGAAAATAGCTCTAGGTTTGGTAACAAAACAAGCCCAAAATGTGAGCTAGGCTAGGAAGGGACCACAGTAACCTCCTGTAACGGTTAAACTGGTGGTCAACTTATTGGGTCTGGAATCAATCAAGAGATGTGTCTCTGGGCAAGTCTTTGAGGGCATTTTCTGGAAGGATTAACTAAGGTAGAACAGCTCTGGGTAGCACCTTCCACTAGTGGCCCAAAGATAAAGGGCTGAGGGAAAAGAAACATTGCTTTTGTCTGTCTGCCTTCATTTCTTGCTGGGAGTGCATCTACCCTGCTGATGCCACTGCCCCTGCCATCCTTCACTGACAATGGAACCCAGCTTCTTAGGATTTGATGTGGACTTCTCCAGGCCTTCTTGGACCACTGAAGCATCCAGCCTCGTGGACTGTGCAGTCACTGGCTTCCCAACCTCTCCAGCATCCAGATGGCCACTGCTACACTACTCAGCTTGTATTATGTAAGCCAATCTAATACATCCCTTCTGTAATATATATTCAGTCTGTCGCTTCTGTTCTTCTCGAGAGCCCTGATTAATATACCACCTGGGGTTAATTAGAGTGCTGGTCTAGCACTCCCCGGGCACACCCAAGTCCTAACACTCTATAGCTCCAAGCCAACATGTCAGAGGCAGCCAGAATGAGTGGCCCAAAGGCAGAAAGGAGCTTCTGGAAGAATTATTACTATTATATCCTCTGCAGTGTCAGGCATCCCTGGAAATCATAATGTAGGTGAGTGGATATGCCCTTCTTCCTCTATTAAGAGGTATCTTTTCAAAGAACTAAGAGTATCTTTGCTAATTTACTGTCTCAAAAGTACACAAGAGGAAAAGTGTCCATGAAACAGAAGTAATTAATGAGTCTTTAAGGAAAGATTACCTCTCATTCTTTTGTTTCTTTAGGTCCCCACAGGTGATTATTTGTTTAAAATGAGAGAAAAAAAATCACAGAGAATTATGAATTTATTGAAAAATAACTTCTGTGTGCAAAAGCTTTTTTAAAAAATTTTTACAAAAAATTTATTTCATACATGCATATGAGGTGTTTTGATCAAATCCATGCCCACTCCCTCCCCTCCAACATTCCCCCCT
>NW_008341172.1:87533-97120 GCF_000622305.1 Nannospalax galili | reverse complement strand
TCCTTCAATCGAGACTAGGAGATGTGAAGGAGAAATAAAGGGAAGAGTAATTAGCATTACAAGTTCTAGACAGGGAACTAGAAAAGTCAGAAGAGGGGTGCAAAAAGTTTTTTAGAAAACAATATGGTTATTTTCATTAATTAAGACAATACACTCAAATAAATAAATAAATAAATAAATAAGTAAATAAGTAAATAAGTAAATAAATAATAAATAAAATAAAAAAGAAATTGATCGGCCCTGACAATGCATCTGTAGTGCACCAAGCAAGTCTAAGTAAAGGTCCTTAAGTAGGAGATGTAGAAGTAGAAGCCCTGTGAACAGGTAAAGGTGGTGGGGTCAAAGGTCACACAGACTGTAGGAGGTCACTCCAAGCATGAATCAGGAGAAGATCTGTCCATGAATGTCCATCTCACAGAGGTGGTGGAGTCATCTGACAGGTGAACACTGCAGGCTACCAGTGTTTTCTAATGTAAACTGTAAGATTAGAAAGCTGGGTTGTGAGTTCTCATGACATCTGGACTGTATAACGCGTTACTGGCGTCTCAGCCTCTCCAGCATGCAGATAGCCACTGCTGGACTACTTAGCTTGTAAGCCCAAAGAAGTCCCCGCATGCAGAATTAATTCCCTGTTGTTGAAAAACCTGTTAAAAATCTGTCTGATCAGAACCTCCGTGAATCTACTAAGGTCCAAATAGACCATGAGGCCCAGCTAGTCAACATTACTCAGACCCTCCAAACACCTCTGATATTGGTCAGGAGGGAGAAGGTGGAAGGAGGGAAAGATTGAAGGAATGAAGAGAAGGGTAGACAGAGAAAAGAAGGAATCGGGAGTGAACTGACTTAAAATCCTGACCTTCAGTCTGCTCGGAGACCCAAGTGTTTATATGTTTCCTGGACTTCTCTGCAGCTTCAGCAAAAGAGAGCTGCTCCAGCTCGGCCTGATAGAACTGAAGACACGCATCCTTAAATGTCTGAAGAGAAAAGTATTCAGTGAGGTTACATTGAAGAAAAGATGGGTCAGCAAGTTTTCAAACATTCTGAATACTATGGTTTTTTAAAAAAAATAAAATGAGTGTACATATGCCTTTAAGCAGGTCACATCTCATGTCCTAGGTGTTGAAATATTAGAGTTTGTAAGTAGGAATAACCAGAGATGAATACATAAAAATTAGAAGTAATCAAATTTGAAACAATTCAAAGTATTATTATAATTATAGAATTGTGGTCTTCTGAGATGGATAGGAGTTAATACAGTCTCACTATGCAGCCTAGGCTGACCTAGAACTCATGACCCTCCTGCCTCAGTCTTCTGAGTGCTGGTATTATAGGTGTATACCACCATATTGTTTAGAATTATGGTCCTTAATTTTCTCAAGTTCTTTAGGATCCCTCTCCCGGTCTCTATACCAATATGTATTTTGAATATAATTTTTTGGTTGAATCAACTTACTGGGAAGAATTCACAAGTGTTCTCTCCAAAGAGCCTGTTGGCCGTTCTAAGTGAATACTGTGTGCCAGGCTTGTTCACTTCAAAGAGAAGTGACTGGAAGCCCTGGTGAATGTCTTTCTCTGTGTTTAAACAAAGTGCCTGTAAAGGAAAATAATAAAAACATTATGGACTCAATAACGAAACATTTTGGTCTCAAAAAGAATTTGCAGGATGGGAAAATGGCTCAGTCAGTACAGTGCATGAGGATCTGAGTTCGAATCCTCAGTATCTATACAAAAAGGGCATGGTGGTGTATAGCTGTAATCTCAGTGCAGGAAGGCAGAGACATCCAACGATGACCTCTGTCCTCTGCATACAGGGGAACACACCAGCACTCACACACATATACACACATAGGCCACATATACACACATAGGCCACATATACACGCATGCTCTAAGTGTTTATTACTGAGCCTAAAAGCTAGTAAACCGTAAAGACTGAAATATAAAGAACGCCCCTGTACATACTTTCATGTTCTCATGCACTGAGCTTGGAAATGACTAGAATATCTAGTCACTCCTGAAAGGGTCTTCATGGGAAAGACGATCACACCAAACCAAACCACAGACCAAAAGTGACTAATTCCCAGTGGGAAAGTGTATGCAGGCACCCGCCTCCTGCCTGTCCTGCCACCCCCTGGGGAGAGAGACCTATTTTTAATCCCCTCCAGTGCTCACAGAATGTTTGTTAAACTGAGCCAACCAGTGCTAATCTGGATGTGGGCTAGCTGCATGCCTTTTAGCCTCCTTTGTAGCTCTCAATTGATGCAAGGCAAGTTGTTATGGTAACGATTAGAAGTAGAGGCTAACGTTCCTCACCAATGGATAATCACAGACTTTTGCTGGGGGGAGGAGATAGATCTTAGCAATCTATGGTGCAAGTAATTGCAGCAGCTTTTTTCCATTGCAGTCCCTAGTGCCTCAGGCATGCTAGACAAGCACTCTACTACTGAGTTACAGTCCTAACCACACTGGACATCCCCCACCCCTGCCTTTGTTGTTTTCTGAAAAGATCTTTTTACTTTTTATTTTGAGACAAGGTCTCACTAAGTTGCCCAAGCTGGCCTTGAAGTTGGTATCCTCCTGTCTCAGTCTCCTCAGTACTTAGAATTACAGGTCTGTGCCACCAGGCCCAGCAGGAAATTATCTTCCTATCATTTTCTAAGTGAAGTTCTGGACAAATTTTTGAGCCTTCTCCAGATTACTAATTAGAAAAACTCCCTGCCCCGAAAGAAGTCTTGCCTGAAGAGACACTCCACCTTCCTTCCTCCAGGGCCCATGTCCTCCAGGAGCTGGTTTATGCATACATCTGTCTCACCCTTCTTCCTCAGCAGCCCTTAAGGGAGAATGAAGCATGTGATAGCTGGTGTGTGGGTGGCAGGCAACTTACCTGAGCCATCTGGACTTCCGTGCTTCCCTTAGCTCCCAAGAGAACCATAGCTAGAGCAGAGGAGATGCTTAAAGGAGAATAAAATACATTATGTGAAGGGTTGTCTTGACATAGCATCTTTAAAAGGCGGATAGCAAAGGTGCCATTTGCTTCAGAGAGAGTATCCATGGTGCAGAGTCTGGAAGCAGAGAAGAAATGTCACTCAACACATTCTTGAGGTTCAACTGATCTGGTGCAGGAAAACCCAGAAATTGAACTCTTGGTTTTCACTTCAAAATTCATAAATATTTTACGTTGGAATCTTTTAAATCCATTTACTGTCAGCATCGATCCAATTTTGAAACAATTAACTAAACGTAGCAGCGGCAGCAGCAGACCAAACTAGGTCCTGTTTCATCTGCATGGGTGGAAGAAAAGATGCTGACACACAGGACACAGCCGGGAGAGGCGAAGTCCAGTCCCTTTCCATAAGGGCTTCAGAGGAGAAGAGGATCAAGGACAAAGGTTCCCACTACTCACCCTTCCCAGCTTCGCTGGAGAATCCCATCCACGGGGCTGCTGATGTGCTACCCAAAAGCCCCTGCCCCACCCTGCTCCACCCCAGTTCGGCCCTTGACTGTGGACTGCAATCCTTTCTCACTGATAGTTGGATTCACCAGACTCCCAGCTCTCTGAAGGTAAGGACCTGCCTGGCACCCTGATTCTGAAGTACCTGGAAACATACTCAGGAGAAAGGAGGGGTTCCAACAACGTGGGGTGAAGTTTTGAGAAAACGGAAGAGTGCTAGGATTTGGACAGAGAAAAGAGGTATCGTTAGGCAGATTCGAGGGGAGAAGGCGAGGTGTATGTGTAGGGAGGGAGGAAGGGTGCTGCACCTAGGCCTGGCTGAGAATACCCAGCACCTCTCTGAGCCAGCCCTAGGACCAGCCTCACAGCCCCCGCGATAGGAAGGCTCCAGAGAAGCCACTCCGTAAACAAGCGCCAAGCGCCGCCTTCCTTCCCAGGGACTCTTGGTATACGACAACTACCCCTCAGTCTTCCGGTCCAATCTCCGGCCCCGGCCTTCTAAAGCTGGCCTCTGCGGGTCGCCTGCAGCCCCCGCCAGCTCCAGGCGCTCTCACCTGCCACCTTCACCTTCTCGGGGTGCAGAGATCTCGGCCTGGAGGCCCCGGAGCCCAGCAGTGCTCAGGAACCCACACTGGCCTATCAGCACTGGGTGAGGGCAGGATTTGTAGTCTCAAGGAGTAGGGGGAGGAGCTGTGAGAGTGGGACAACCTCTAGTGTCTGCAGGGCCTAGGGGCAAGGGAAGGGAGTCACTAGGATCCGATTGGCCGGACAGAGTCCAGGGAGAGACTCAGCTATGTAGCTGTTTGCTTCAGGTCCTTTTAGGCACAAGCGGAGATCAACATGCAGAATCCAGGTGGCAGACTTTCCAGAGGACGAGACTTTCCAATTTCTGGGAAACAGATACTCAGTCAAACTAGCACAGAAGTTTTGTCCTCCACCGGGGACCCAAACTGTAGCTTACCAGTCCGAGGACAAGGCCTATGTAACAGATCAGAGGACAACTTGCAGGAGTTGGCTCTCTTCTACTATGTGGATTCCAGAGCTCAAACTCAGGTTGTAAGGCTTGGTGGCAAGTACCTTTACCCACTGAGCCATCCTACTGGCCCCTGTATCCACTTTTTAACCTGTTAGTATTTAAAAACGTCTGTAAAGAGAAAACTACGGTTTTCTTTGGTAGTAGTCTTAGTGATAATCTTAATAGTTTGGTAAAATGAAACATTATGGAATTGGTTATTAGTTACTTTGCACTGCCACTGAAATCTCCTAAATCAAACACATACTGAGATGAGAACGGAAGACACACAATACAGGGACGTTTCCAAACCATTTAACAGGCCAAAATATCAAAATATTATCTAGTCTTAGGGAAGAATGGTCAAAACTACAGAGAAAGCACCAACATAAATTGGATTTTGTCAAAAAGCTATTGCTTTTCTTTTACTGATACTTCAAACCTGAGCAAACTGGAACTGGACAGTGCATTCCATTTCTAGTTACTAGGGGACATTTCCTTAAAAGGGACTGGGACAAAAGAGCACTGACTGCTCTTGCAGAGGACTCAGGTCTGGTTCCCAGCATCCACATGACAGCTAACAACCATTCCTGATTCCAGTTACAGGAGAGCTGGTGCCCTCTTCTGGCCTCCTTGGACATTGTCCACACCTGGTGCATGAATACACACTCAAGCAAAACACTCATATGCATAAAATAAAAAATAAATAAATAAATAAATGTAAGGAAAGTGCTTAGAGTTTGTTTTAATATCCAGCAACATATTTTTGGGTTCAAAACTGTATAGTCACGATTATAAAGCAACACATAGCTACTGCTGCTGATGATATTGGCAGAAGGGGTCTCAGTAAATACAGATCAAGGTAACAATGTGAAACCAATTGTAGTGATGTGGAACCTATAGTTTCAGCTACTGAAGGTGCTTGGGCAAGAGGATCCCTTGAACTACAAAGTTTAAACCAGCCTGGGCAGCATAGGAATGCCCATCTCAAAAAAAAGGAAAACAATTATTCTGGCTATGTGCTACACAGCTTAGAGGAAATTCCCTTCATTCCAAATAACAAAGATGAAAGATTGGCCAAAGGTGAACAAAATAAACTTTTATACAAGAATAACTGTAGGTTTTCTTATCTCTTCCTTCCCTCAGAAAAAGACACAAGAGACACAAAACTCATTTAGAAATAAATTAATAATCAAGAGAATTTGAAATAGATTGGTTATCATCCCCATTCAAAATCTTTCCAACTATATTATTTTTAGGATGTCACAGCATATACGAAAATATTCCCTATGTGGCTGGTTTTCAAGCATCTTTCCAGATGGAAGATAAACAGAAATCCAAAGAGGAAACATCTTTCTGAGATTTCCCAGCATTGTCCAGAGTAGCAGAAATCTGTGTTCATAACACTAGGTTAAAGTATTTTTTTCCCAAATCATAGCTCCAGGGTCAGATAAGCCCAAGAGGAACAATATAACTGTGTTGCTGGACTAAGAAGGAGGGAAACACAGAGAGACATCTGGTGGCCAGGTCACAATGCTAACAGCCGCTCTTCCTGTGAAAACTCAAAAGTTTACTGACACCACAGCCTCTCACCAACAGTCTTCTCTGTGACTTGTGATTGTATCTTTCTGGATTCTTCTGTATCTTTATCAAAGGACAGCCTCCCCGGCTCTGCCTATCAACCAGAATCATCCTCAGGGTATTCCCATGGGCAGCCAACCTTCACGGCATAACACTCAACAGTGCTGATGATGGGGTGTATTTGAGTCTTACGGAAGAGGCTTAGGAGCCTGAGCAGTCAGATGGCTAGGATTTCCCAAAAAGCTCACTAAGCTTACAATGACATCATTCTGTGTATTAGCTGGCAAGGTTTATCTGGACCTCACATATTGCATCATGGAAGAGTTTTTCTGTACTAAGGAATCTTACATGTTTAAGTAAATGGATATTCAAACTTAAAGCCTCAGTTCCATGAACAGAATTTTATTTGCAAAGGCTCATCTGTCAGAAGTGTGGGTTCCTGACTCACAACAGAGGGACAGACTAGAATTGAAAAGAGGACAAGCAAGGAAAATAATTAGAGGATAGAGTGGGGCATGAATGTGGGCAGCAGCAGTGAAGATGCAAGGAACAGTCTTGCAATCAGCAGGGCAGCTCTAACCAACCTATAGAGGAGCCCAGACTGCTGAGCCCCTGCCTGAGTGGGACAGGGACCCCAGGGGAAAAAGCAGATTTGGATGCAGAGGATGGGTAGACTGAAACTGTTATGGGAAGTGTGTGTGTGTGTGTGTGTGAGAGAGAGAGAGAGAGAGAGAGAGAGAGAGAGAGAGAGATTCGAAAAGCAATAATAAACTCATAATTATAATTTAAAATTCTGAGTACAATTTAAGGCAGAACAGCTATACCTCATGTTATACTCTTCTGCAATATCGTTTTTCCTTTCATCAATGTGTAAACATTGTTCACATAAGCAAAGTTCCCCGCCAAAGGCCTAGTCCTCAACAAGACATTATTGGGATGGGGAAACTTGAAAAGGCACATGTGGCCTGATAGAAGTTAGAAACTCGGGGACATATTCTTACAGAAGATTATGGGACCACAACCTTAGCTCTTCTTTGTTGTCACTTCCTGGCTCTTGTGAGGTAAGCACCTTCCTCCACCACATGGTCCCTGCCTTGAAACTCCATGTTGTCAATCTTAAAAGCAATGGGGCCAATGAACCTTAGACTGAAGCTCCCTAAACTGAGCTAAAAATAAACATTATCACCTTATAAGTTATTTCACTCAAGTATTTTGTTACAGTAATGGAAAGCTAACACAACTGAGGTTAGGAGACTTAAGCCCCTTTCAGATTCCACAGATAGCAACTGTGAATGGTTAGGGTTAAAGCCCATGGTTTGGTTCAGAGCCTACATTCATAAACATTATATAAAACCCCTAGTACTGCCTGGTTCTTTCTGCTTGGTGCTGTTAATTTGTTTAATTGAAAAAAATAAATTAAATAAAACCTGTAGCTTCACACATTCTTAGTTGTCTCAAAACTGATTCATTCTGGAGGTCACACAGCTGGGCAATACATTACTGTTCTCCCAATAAATTTCTCTGGACTTGACTTCTGTCACATGGGTTTCAGGGACTTGAAGTCACCTTTTGTTGAAAACACGGACCCCTCACTTGCCGGTCCAGACATCTGATGGGTGACTAGAAAGGTGGAAACAAAGGCTTGGCATCTTGAGCTTGATATTGTGTCTGTCTCCTTTGCTGCTGTAACATTCAGTCAGAGTCCTCTTCTTAGCTCTGCATGGAAATATGCTGATCATGTGAGGAATGTTTTCTCTAGAACTATGAGGACTTAACTTGACCTAGACTTACTAATCTCTCTCTCTCCCACTTCAAGGCCCAAGATATCAACCAGCTGCTCTGACAAGAAGCAATAGACCAGAAAAGGAATGAAAAAGAAGTGGCACCCAAGTTCCTGGAAGCTCTGCCTATTCTCAGAAAGGACACAATTGTTCCTCCCTTTATTTGAGTGCCTGGTACCCTCGCTATTTTGTTTTGGTGGCATATTTTACTTAGTCATTCACCAGCTACACTGAGTTGAAATACAAAGTTCTCAAATTCCTCCAGGAGGTTCCATGTGGTACTATATGGTGGTGGTGCACATCTGTAATCCCAGTACTTGGAAAGTGGAGTCACAGTTCAAGACCAGTGATTCTGCATAGTGAGCTCCTGTCTTTAAAAAAATAATCATTTCTATTACCTTACTTAGTAATAGCAAAGTTCTCTGGGAATAGGTACAGTAAAATGTAAAATTCATGAATGAACTGCAGTTTTCCAAGTCTTTTTATTGTTACCATTGAAGACATATTGGGAAATGAAGAGACGAATTACTTATAATCTCATGACCCTGAAAACTATTTTTCTCTATATTATTCCTCTCTCTCTCTCTCTCTCTCTCTCTCTCTCTCTCTCATACTTTTGCTCAAAAAAATTAAAGCCACACAAGAAATGCATGTTCCAAGGCAGGCATTTTGTTGTATCCCTGTAATCCCACCATTCAGGAAGCAGAGGCAGGAGGATCAGCAGTCTAAAGACAGCATGGGGTATATGGTGAGACCCTGTGTCAATAAAGCTGAAGGCTGGAATTGTATCTCAGTGGTAAAGTATGTGCCAGATAGCTCCAGTTGTCAACTTGAAATGCCTGGGAAAAGGGTACCTCAGTTGAGGAATTTCCTCTATCTGATTGGCCTATGAGCATGTCTGTAAGGTATTTTCCTGATTGTTCAGTGATGTGGGAGGGCCCATCCCACTTTGGCACCCCTGGGCAGGTGGTCCTGGGCTGTATAAGAAAGCAGATTGAGCACAGGCCAAAGAAGCAAGCCAGCAAGCAGCATTTCTCTGGGGGTTCTGCTTCTGTTTCTGCCTCCAGGTTCCTACCCTGGGTTCCTGCTTCAGTTTCCCTTGATAATGGACTATTAACTGTAAACCAAGTATGATGGCTAATCCTGGTTGTCAACTTGATTGGATCTGGGATTAACTGAAATGAAAGAGATCTTCTTGATTGGATTATCTAAAGCCGGAAGACACATCCTAAATGTGGGCGTTACCTTCTGATGGCAGCTGATATAAAAGACTAAGGCAGAGGAGAATCCAGGTTCCTACCCTGGGCTCCTGCTTCAGTTTCCCTTGATAATGGACTATTAACTGTAAACCAAGTATGATGGCTAATCCTGGTTGTCAACTTGATTGGATCTGGGATTAACTGAAATGAAAGAGATCTTCTTGATTGGATTATCTAAAGCCGGAAGACACATCCTAAATGTGGGCGTTACCTTCTGATGGCAGCTGATATAAAAGACTAAGGCAGAGGAGAATGCCAGGCTTCTTGCTGCTTACCTTCTCTCTTGCTGGTGAGTTCGTCTTGCTGCTGTAGACTGAAGACTAGCTGATCTTTTGGAATTTGTCAGACCTTCAGCACCAGATTGAGACTACTGAGACATCCAGCCTTGTGGACTGAGCCACTACGGATTCTCAGCCTCTCCAGTGTGGTGCAGCCATTGTTGGACTACTCGGACTCTATCCTGTGTGATAAGCTGATAAATCTCTATACATATATATTCATTC
>NW_008341172.1:68773-81295 GCF_000622305.1 Nannospalax galili | reverse complement strand
CAGAGCCACAATATATAGAGAAATTTATTTTATATTAATATTATATGTACTCCAATTGGAGAAGTTAGAAAATTCCTCACACCATGAATTTTTCCCCTTTTATAAACATTGATTGTCATCCGATTGTTTATCTTCCAGGTTGCCAGTGAACTTCACAGTTCCTGGTCCTGTTGTTTTGAAGCTGGTCTCCATTAAGCCTTAGTAGGCACTTAGGTCCCTCAGGGGAACAATAGAAGGAAGGAAGAGCTAGGAGATGGAGAGACTACTGTTACCTGCTAAGCAAAGTGGGTACCTTTAGGAGCAAATTCCTGTGCTAATGTACCTTCAAAGTGTCCTTTTCTTAAATGCCACCAAACTGTGTTTTTCCTGCTTAATATATGACCTTAAACTTAGCATGCTCACAAATGGACACCTTAACTGAGTATGCTCAGGAATTCTTCCACCTCTGAAGTGTTTTCCTAGACAAATGTGTATAGACCCTGTCTTAGTTTACTTCTCTATTCTCTATTCTCCTCTCTGTGATAAACACCACGACCAGAAGCAACTTCAGGAAGAGAGGGTTTATTTCAGCTTATAACTCCCAGGTCATAACCTATCACTGAGGAAAGCCAGGGTAAGAACTCGCAGCAGGAACCTGAAGCTGAGCACAGACCATGGAGGGACATTCCTTACTGGATTGCACCGGTGACCTTTGCTCGATATGCTTTTTTATATAACTCAGGACTACCTGTCCGGGAGTGGCACCACCACCCACGGTGGACTGGGTTCTCCCACATCACTCAAAAATCAAGAAAATACCTCACAGACATGGCCATAGGCCAATCTGATAAAGGAAATTCCCCAGAGGAAATTTTCCAACGGAGGCTCCCTCTTCCCAGGTATCTCAAGTTGACAATTGAAGCTATGCAGCACAGCCTCCCTGAATAAAACCCCACGATTCCTTTGCTCTAGGATGGCACTGCTTTGAAGATAACTCCCGGAATTCTTTCTCCGCTCTTCTTGGCCTTGGTCTTGCGTGTTTTGTACTCACCAGGATGAGAACCCACTGTGTTTGGTCACACTATTTCAAACACAGCGGGTTCACTGTTCCTTTTGTTGTTTTAATATTCCTTCTGAAATAGTTTCTTTACAGGGAGTAGCTCACATTTTACAAAAATAATAAAGTCTAAAGGTCACTTTCTAAGTATAGAACAATAACCCAACCTAAGGAAAAATTATCTTAAGTTTCCAACAATGGATGGAAATATACACCAAGAAAATATAATAGCATAATTTTCTCAACAGTACCCTATACACCTATACATAACGGACCATTTATTCTACAAGGAAATTTTAATATCCATTTTCATTCAGTAACTACCAGAAGGCAGGCATATCTGCCCTGGGCAAACCCTAGGGGAACAGGGACCAGCCTGCAGCTAGGCTATGTTCTGGCCATATCCAATCTCCCAGTCTCACCTTCCATTTGAAGACAATTCAGAAAACAAAAAGTTAAGAGCTAAGCAAGGTTATCCAGACATCAGGCACTTAACCTACAGAAGATGGCAGCAATAAAAGAGGCCCAAGGAAAGTGAATTAATAAAATTGGACGACAGACACATCAATAGAATTTGAATTTTCTTGCTAGTAGCTATGCGTTCACTGCATGCAGCAAGAGCCAGTTGGTACTGAGCTGGGGGAGAAGCCTGTGCAGGTTCCTGTGAGAACAACTATTGGTGGTGAGGCCAGATCGGGAGACCTCAGACTTTTCTGGGCCCCTTGGGCAGGAAGCAAGAGGTTAAAGAGCCTGTTCCCAGACCACTGTCACAGACCGCTATCATAGACCAACAACTGCCAGAAAGCAAGAAGCTGAAGAGCCTGTCTGCAGAACACTGTCACAGATCACTGTCATAGACCAGCAACTGCCAGAGTGCACAGGAAACAGTGTTGGAGAAGCAGGAGATGAGATCGTGTGCAGATCAGGCTGTGCTTGGCTCTACATTGCTGCCCTACTCTAGTTTATAGCATATTGTGAGGAACAGAGGCTTTCAGGCAGTGTCTTCCCCTGGGTCACTCCATTTTACAAAGCAGCAGTTGGCTCCATTTTGAGGGCAAATGCTGAGGCAGGATGACTCTGTATCTTGTCTGTGCTGCTAGATACCACCACTCTTGGTTACCTGGGTCTCATGCAGGCCTCCTCTTGGCTCCATGGTCCATTGTGTTCTTCATGAAATGAATTCAGAGAAGACACACTGAATAGATACCACCACTCTTGGTTACCTGGGTCTCATGCAGGCCTCCTCTTGGCTCTATGGTCCATTGTGTTCTTCATGAAATGAATTCAGAGAAGACACACTGAACGTAGTACAGAAGACAGAGGTTATTACTGAAGGTGAGGCATTTTCAGGGGTCACGGTGGGTAATGACCACAGGGACCATTCATTGTATAGGGCACACTCTCAAGGAGGGAGTGGACAATGGGACCATTGTGCCAACCTGCACACCTCACTATTTTTCTAAAGTCTGGAACAAACAGCTTTCTGAGGTGTAGTTTTCCTGTTCAGATTATTGACAGACACAGGGGACAAACCTATAGTGGACAGAACAACAGTATATCTTTGTTTTTACAGAAAATCTCTGCTAGAGAGAAACCTTATGATCTTTTGTGCTATTTAGAATGTCATGTCTCTACCTAGGGCCAGAGACACAATTCAGATTCCATATTCTTGATTCCCAAAGTCATAAAACAGAACAGATTGAAAAGAATTGAAAAAAGAAAGATTTTAAAACAACCTTATGAAGTAGACAAGTTTTACCAGGTGATAACATCTTCCCCTCAGTGGGCCTGAACAGAGCCCTGTTATTCGTACCTTCCTCCTTTTTTATATGGAATTTTAACTCAAAGAGGAGCAATTGTGAAACGTCCTTCTTCCCTACCCAAGGGATCTCAAATTCTAAGCAGTGGTCACTGTGATACTTTCCCTTCCTTAAAATTAATGTGTTACCAGATGGGGCCCAAAGCTGATTATGAGAGAAATGGATCCTCAATAACCTTCGAGCCTAATTTTTTTTTAATGTGTATGAATGTTTTTACCTCCATGCATATAAGTGCACCACATGGATGCATTGTCCTTGGAACTGGATTATGGATGATTGGGCATCCGATTCTGTGGAACTGGAATTATAAATGGTTGTTAGCCACCATGTGGATGCTGGAAACTGAACCCAGGTCCTCTGCAAGAGTAGCCAGTGATCTTACCAGCTCAGTCATCCCTCTGAGCCACCTCAAGCCTCATTTTAACTAGCTACCTATCACTACTTCTCCAGCATAAGTCATGAAGTACAGACTAATAAATAACTTATTTGTGCAAAGTAAAAAGGTATCACCTCTGAATTACCAAAGTAGATCTCACAGGCATGGGTATATTATATACGGGTATATTAAAACCTTATCAGAAAACATGGGCCCATAACTTAATGACAGTACCAGTTCAATGAAGACTGCAACCCCTCATCTGGACTACATAAAATGAGGGACACAAGTGCACACATCTTACCAACCTCTCACCTAACTATTGAGTACATGTATCATGGAACTGACAGGCAAAGAACACCTGACTGTCTCCGGGACTTCAGCTCAGCATGGTCCCCACCTCTTGACAACTTCTTGACTTGTTCTTCTGGACCCAGTGGTAGGCCTCACCTGGACATGCCTTGAACCTGCTTGGTTCTGTGGCTCTGAACACAGTCCTTCAGTATGGCCTTCCTAAGTTTCCAGAAGACCTTTCCTCCTGCTGTCTCTCCTTCCTCTTTAACTTGAACCTGCTTGGTTCTGTGGCTCTGAACACAGTCCTTCAGTATGGCCTTGCTAAGTTTCCAGAAGACCTTTCCTCCTGCTGTCTCTCTTTCCTCTTTACATTCTTTACCTTCATCTTCCCTGAGGTTATAGATCATCCCACTTCTGTGCTGCACTTTGCTCTTCTTAAGTGACCTCATGGTTCAAGTCCCAATCTGGGATGAGTCTATTCTCTAGTTCTAAAGTCCTGTCATCTCTAGCGCTAAGTCATCAAAAGTCCTTTCACCTAGTCTTCCAGTATCCCTCCATCCATCTCATTCTTCTTATTTCCCTTTCTTGAAAAAGACTCTGCATTTCTCCTCCTTACATGGCCATGCCATCTATTGTCCATTCTGAAGCCCACAGTGATTCCAAACCTTACTGTGGCACACCTAGTTTGAACCCCTTCATCATATTCTCTTAGCCCAAAAAGCAAGTCCAAACCATGGATGAGGATGGTGAGCCTATTAAGGTCTTGGTTCCATCTCCTTTTCTTGGAGACCTGGCAAGATATTTGCAGTCCTTTTCTGGAGAAATAACGTGTGCTTCTTTGTAAACAAACCCAGGCATGGGTACCCTGGTTTCTCCTTCAAAATTCAACTCAAATAATGCCTCCTTCACAAAGCTCTCCTGGATTTCTCCAACTAGCATTTGATGCTTTTACTTTTAAAAATGTCTTGCACCCAGCCAGCCTACACCTTAATCACTGAGTCCTGTAGGGCCATTGGGGTGAAGCCCAGCAGTTAGGTCAATCCCTGTGTGAGGATACTGTGAAGAGCCACATGTCATCCCAGGGATGACTGTTGCCAGGGAACACTCTTTGACAGTCCTGTTGTGGATATAGATCCATCTTGTCTCTGGGTTTTAGAAACCTGTCCCTAGAGTAGACTAAGAGCCACAGCTGACTTTGCCCAGGCTTTGCTGCTCAGCCTTCTTGAAACTCTAGCATCAGTTCCTCACCAGCTACCAATTTCTCCTTGTTGATAAGATGGAGATCTAGTATTTGTCACCTGTTCCTTTGATCCCATAGGCAGAATGTGGTCAGGCCTCTGTTCTCACCCCACTAGGCCTCAAGCAGATGTAGGTGGGCTGATGTCCCTCATGAAGACTTAACCACTCCCTGAAGGACTAGATTATAAATAATTGTCCTGTGGGAAGTCCATGCATACAAGTTTGTGAAAGATGGAGACTGGGCCAGGGAACTGGAGAACTGTAGCTAATTTTACCCAACCATCAAAAGTTAGGAGGGAGAGACCACAAAAGGACATTTGAGAAGGCACAGAATCACATCTTGCATGAAGGCCTCATGGACTCAGATAAGGGGTGCTTTTCTCTGAGTTCTCCAGCAATAGAAGCATTAGAATGTGTATATACCCAAAGACTTATTTCAAGGAGTGTGTTCATGTGACTGTGAGGCTTGGCAAGACTGATCCACTGGAGAGCCAGAAAGAGCTGGTGTTAGAGTGCAAATCTAGAGACAGAATTATTATTATTTTTTAGAGTAGTTTTTAGATTCACAGTAATATTGAACAGAGAGTACAGAGATTTACCCCTTCCCTGTATATGCACAGCCTCCACCCTTAACAGCAACTCCCAAAGAATGGATGGGAGTTGTGATGGTTCATGTTGTCAACTTGATGGACTTTAGAATCACTTAGGAGATGAGGTACACCTGTCAGAGGCTATCTAAATCAGGTTATCTGAGATAGCAATACCTGCCTATGTGGGTAGCAACATTCCATGGACTGGAGTGTTGACTGAATAAAAAGGGGAATTTGAGCTGAGTATTCATTGCTTTCTGTTTCCTGACTGCCTCAGCCTCCTGTCTCCATAACTTCCCCTCCATGATGGACTGTAACTTTGAACTGTGAGCCATGATAAATCCATCCTTCCTTAAATTGTTTTCCTAAGGTATTTTGTCCCAGCAATGTGCAAAATAACAAATATAAGGTGTTCACATTAAGATCTCTAATTGTTGCATCTTCATAGCTCTGAGTCTACATGTAACATCAGGTTTATTCCTCGTGTTGGACATTCTAAAGGTTTGAGCAAGAGTTTGATGACACATACCCACCACTGAGCTAAAAATCCTCTGTGGTCTACTTAATCACCCCTCACCAACCTCACAATTCCTGCCAACCACTGATCTTCTCACTGTGTAGTTTTGCCTTTTCCAGAATGTCAAATCTTTTGAGTTACATAGATTGGCCTCTTTAATTTAGTGATATGCACCTGAGTTTCATGAGGTCTTTATGTGGCTTGACAGCTCATTCTATCAATGAGTAAGTTTATCATGTGGCTGTCAGACCTTTGTCTTTTCCACTAAAGGCCTTCAGCTAACTGGAACAGAGGGTAATCTGATTAGGTAAATGCTTTTCTTTTCAATACGTATGTATTGAATTTTTGTGTATTTCATACAATACATCTCAATTATACCCTCCCCTATCTGCATTCCCCACATTCCGCCAACCAAACCCCATGCACCCTGTCACATGCCATGGCCTATCTAGTCAAGTTTGTGTTCCCAGACGTCCCTCGTCCCTCGGTGTGAGCTGTCACTGAAGCCTGGTCAATCTACCTACTGACACTCCCTTAAAGAAAATCAACTCTCCCTCACATAGCAGTGATCAGCTGCCAATACTCCCTCAGCTAAGGCCCATTTCCCCAGTTCTATGGAGGGCTTTTGTCTGGTTTGAGTTTGCATGGGTCTTGCACATGCTGACACCATTGTTGTAAGTTCATATGAGCAAGTTCCCAGAAGCCTGGAAAACTGTTTCCTCTTGGTCATCTACCACCCACTGATGGCTCTTAAAAACTTTCCACCCCCTCTTCTGCAATAGTCCCTGAGCCCTGGGTAGCTAAGGTTTAATATAGGAGTCCTGTCCTGGGACAGACACTCTGTAGTCTTTCATTCTCTACACTTCAGCCAATTGTGGCCTCCTGTGTTAATCCCCTCTGCTATACCAGGAAGCTTCTCTGGTGAGAGCTGAGAGGTATATTAATATTCTATGTTTTGTGAGCCTTAGGTGCAGAGGTTCTATTTTAGATGTGTGACCTAGGGCTTGGCATCTCAAAGACACCTATTCTCTGTGTTTGACCAGTTGTGGAATTCTGTAATAGTCTCCATCTGCTTCAAAAAGAAGCTTCTTTGATGAGTGGTAACATATATTTAGCCTGTAAATATAAGGGGATATATTTAGCATACAAGAAAATTTACATTTGTCTAGGGATGTGACAGAGGTAGAGTTTTTGCTAGGATCTATGACCTCTCCAGCCATGTGTACTTGGCTGTGTTTACAGTACTACACATGAGTTCCTTCCCATTAAGCAGGCTTTAAGTCCAATTACTTAGCAGTTGATTGCCCCCTAGATAAAAGTGCCACTACTGTGTCAATGGAGATAATTTTCTGTACTGGTCATTGTGCTCATTAGGCTCTACAGTGGGGTTGGATCATTGATTAATTTTCTCCCATAGCAACTTGTATAGTATCCTCTTAACTATGAGCTTCAGGGAGGAGGCTTCCAGGTCAGTTCCAGCTCCACTATTCCAAGTCCTGTGTTCAAAGTTCTACCTTCAGCAAGAGGGTCTTATGTTCAAGTTCTGGGAGGAAGTCAAGGGCTGTGGCAATAGATTAGAATATTTTGAAAGTTTATTGGACTACTTTGACCAACAACTCAAAGGGAGATATCTCTTGTCTGGCATTGTGTCTCTTGTTACATACACATGCACCAATGTACAGACACTGTGTGTGTGTTTTTCAGTAAGTTCTACCTTCAGCAAGAGGGTCTTATGTTCAAGTTCTGGGAGGAAGTCAAGGGCTGTGGCAATAGATTAGAATATTTTGAAAGTTTATTGGACTACTTTGACCAACAACTCAAAGGGAGATTTCTCTTGTCTGGCATTGTATCTCTTGTTACATACACATGCACCAATGTACAGACACTGTGTGTATGTTTTTCAGTCGGTCTTCAAACCAAGACACATCCCTCTGGCTTTTCACACCATCTATCTCTTCTTTGTCTCTGTCCAACCCTCCCTCCTCCCTCCTCAGTTAAAGTACCCAGAGTCCCCCCGTGATAATACCCGTCTACTATTATCCTCCCTTTCTTGAGCTTCTTCTTCCCCTTTACCCCCACAATTCCTTGTGTAATCCTCCCTCCTTTCTTCCCAGTTACACATCCCCATTTTCCCTGTGGTAACACCTGTCTCTGACTATCCCTCTCTCCCCAGCTCCTTCTTTCCCTTTACAGTCATGATTACTTTCCATTTTCCTGACTCCTGTTCATATTATATACTCATATATAGGGATTTGGAGCTAAGATCCACAAATGAGAGAGGACACACATTCCCTGTTTTCCTAAGTCTGTGTTACTTCACTTTAGTATAACAGTTTCTAGTTCCATCCATTTACTTGAAAATTTCATGATTTCATTTTTCTTTAACACTGAGTAGAACTCCATTGTGTAATTGTACCACATTTTCATTATCCATTCATTAGGCGAGGGCATTTAGGCTGTTTCCAGTTCTTAGTTATTGTGAAAAGAGCAGCAACAAACATGGATGCATAAGTATCTCTGCAGTAGGATGAATCCTTTGGGTACATGCCAAGGAGTGGTATAACCAGATCATATGGTAGATTCATTTTTAGTTTTTAAAGAGTTCTTCACACTGCTTTCCATGGTGGCTACATGAGCTTGCAATCCATCAGCAGTGAATGAGCGTTCCCCTTTCCCCACATCTTCATCAGCATTTGGTGTCATTTGTTCTCTTGATCTTAGCCATTCTGACTGAGGTAAGATGAAATCTTAAAGTGATTTTGATGCTGAACATCTTTTAAGTTGTTTCTTAGCAATTTTTACTTCTTTAGAGAATGTTGTTTACAATAGTCCATCTTTGAATTGGGACGATTATTTTTGATTCTTTGATTTTTTTAGTTATTTTTATATTCTGGACATGTAGCTGGTGAAGATTTTATCCCACTGTTTGTCTCCTTTGCTGTACAGAAGATTTTTAGTTTAATGAGGTCCCACTTGTTGACCTTAATTCCCGGGCAATTGATGTACAATTTAGAAAGTCCTTTCCTGCACCTATATCTGATAGGGTACTGCCTGTGTTTTCTTCTAACAATTTCAGAGTTTCAGGTTTCACATTGAGGGCTTCAAATGGTCTTTTGTGCAGGGTAATAGATGAGTCTAATTGCATTCTTCTACAGGTAGAGATCCAGTTTTGCCAGCACAATTTATTAAAGATGTTATCTTTCCTCCGGTGTATGTTTTTGGCACTTTTGTCAAATATCAGGTGACTGAAATTGCATACACTCATCTTTGGGTCTTCTATATTGTTTTATTGGTGTACATGTCTGTTTTTGTGCTGATACCATGCTGTTTTTATGACTATAGCTCTGTAATATTGTTTAAGATCTTCTATGGTGATTCTCCCAGCATTGCTCTTTGTGCTCAGGAATGCTTTGGCTATCCAGTATCTTTTGTGATTCCACATGAATTTTATGATTTTTTTTCTAATTCTATGAAGAATGTCATGGGGATTTTAATTGGCATTGCATTGAATCTGTAAATTGCTTTTGGTTGGATAGTCATTTTCACATGTTAGGCATAGTGTTGAAGACCTGTAATCCTTGCTACATGGATGGCTGAGGCAGGAGAAGCTCAAGTTCAAGGTGTACCTGGGCTACAGAGAAAGTTTAAGGCCAGTCTGGGCGTCTCAGTGAGACCCTCAACAAAATATCTTTAAGGAGGGGTTATGGAAATAGTTCAGTGTAGAGCACTTTCTCAGCCTGTATGATGCCCCAGTTCAATCCCTAGCACCACAAAAATAAACAAACAACTTATCAAAAAATTCAAACACCAGGCAGGTGTGCTACATAGAGGAGGAAAATGCCAATTTGGATATACTTCTTCCTCCAAGGGTTCATGTAGTAGGGGGTTGGTCTCCAGGATGGTAGTGGTTGGTCTCCAGGAGAGTAGTGCTGAGAGGGTGAACATTAAGGTCCTAGTGAGAGTCACTCAGGCCATGAAGGTCCCAGTACAGGAAAAAATTCAGAGGTATCGGGGGACCAGATTAGCTCCTGTGAGAATGATTATTAGGGAACCCAAACCTCCTCACACTGCTCAATAGCCCTGTACTGCCCCTGCCATTGTGATGCCGTCTGCCACTGAGCCCTCAGCTGACCTTGCAGAAGCTGGAATCATACTCCTAGAACTCTAAAACTGTGAACTAAAACTTTTTTTTTTTTTTGGACAGGGTTTCCCAGTCCCAGTCTGCCTAGAAATCACTTTGTGGCTCAGGCTGGCCTCCATCTCACAGAGATCTGCCTGCCTGCCTCTGCCTCCCCAGGGCTGGGACTAAAGGTATATGCCACCACTACTGGCCTAAACAAATCTTTTCTAAATAAAAGTATCCAGACTCAGATATTTTTGTTTGGTTTTATTTTTTAGACAATTGAGTGCTGCCCAGGCTTGCTTTGAACCTGCTATGTAGCTGAGGTTAGCCTTGCTTGAACACTGATCTTTCCCCCTCCATCTGCCAACTGCTGGGATTATAGGCATGAGCAAGAACACTTGGCTTTTTGGCCTCTTATTTTTCTCAAAGTCAGAGAAAAAAGACAAAGAGTGAATGTCCAAAGTAGCAAGCCTTCATCTCTCCCCATTCTTCACATCACTTCTAAGCTCTATGCTTCCTCCTGTTCCTCAATCCTACTGTCCCCACAGCTTGGGATTCTGTGGGCAACAGTGATGTCAGAAGGGATCACAGCTGCTGCAAACCGCAGCCTTCCCTTAGAATACCAATGTGACTCTCCCACACAAGCCCTTCTTCTTGAATTTTGTCATCCAAGCTGCAACTGCATTTCTAGAAAATGGCACATGTGACTACAGAAACCTCAGTCACCTTAAAAAATTATTTGTTATCTTTATTTTATGTGTATGAATGTTTTACCTCATATATGTAAGTATACCAAATGTATGCAATGCCAATGGGGGCTAGAAGAGGGTGTCAGATTCCCTGGAACTGGAGTTACGGATGGTTGTTAGCTACCTTTTGAGTGCTGGGAACTGAACCCGCATCCTCTGGAAGAACAAGTGTTCTTAACTGCTGAGCCATCACTCCAGGCATCTCAGTCACCTTTTTACTTGTAATACTTTCTGGGAAATAGAAAGGCACCTGGTGTTTACTCAAGCAGTATTCCCTTGGATGGTCAGGCATGACGCTAACCACCAGGAGAAACTGAGCAGTGTGCTGCTGAGTGGTATGTAGCCAGCTCTCCCTTAGACAGCAGACACACATGGAAAGGGAGCATGGGTCTGTGACCTGCTCCTCCTGCCTCTCTGTGCACAGACTTTAGCACAGAAAGCCCCACAGGGGCCATCAGAGCATGGTCCCTGCTGTCTCAGAGCTTTCCATTATACTAGTTTCACTCACGAAAAGTAGGGTGAGGTTTTGATACTGCTGGGAGAAGCCCCACTTCATTCTCACAGGGTCCTCGAGAAGAAATGACTGTAGCCAGCAGCACCATAGGCTCTCAGAAGTGCAACATCAGATCCTAGAAAACCCCTCAACGTGCACACAGACACACAGTTCTGAAGGTGGGATCCCACCGTAAGTTTCTTTATTTCTAAGGGTCTAATTGTTGTTGCATTTATTGGTTCACAGATAAATCATGGAGAGTGGAAGGAAGGGTGGGCAAAAGGCAGTGGGCTGACACACACAACCCTTCCCTCAGGGAGAGGAGAACCGGCCACAGAACAGAATCCCATTGGTCTTGTGCTGGATTAAGAAAAGGAAGGGGTGGTCGGCACAGAAGTAGGTGGACGTACGTTTAAACATCACCGTGGCAGCTGTGGCAGCCGCAGCCTCTGTGCCCTCCTCATTGACCTCCACAAAGGCCTTGTGTACAACCTTGGACAGAGACAAGCCTTCCTTGGATGATATTCCAGAAAAGTCTGCTCTGGCCTGATCAAAGGCTTCAGTCATGCCTAGACCACAAAGGACATCTTTCATGTCATAATTCTCCTCCAGTTTAAACCGAGGCAGGAAAACCTTCAATTCTTTTTCGTCCATCTTGTCCAGTCTGGTCCACTCCATGAAATTCTCGTAAGTTAGTTCCTTTTCCACCTAGAAGAGAGTTGAAGGCTTTCAGCTGCAGGACAGAGCTGTCACACAGGGCCACTAGTGATGATGGGGAGGCTCTACACTGCCCAGGGAAGTGTGGCTGGAGGTGAAGATGGTAGCTGGGAGACACTGGGGCTGCAGCTCAGTGGTGAAGTGTTTGTCAAACATGTTCCAGGCCCTGGGTTCCACCACTGTCCCAATAACATGAAAAATAAAAATGTGCTAAAGGTGACCTGGGAGAGGTGACACAGCAGAAACCCAAATGCTACTCTCTGGAATTGCAGGGTGTCAAGGTCCCACGCTCCTCACCGTTCTCAAGTCCATGTGCTCATCCGGAAGCAGGATAACCATGTTCAGCTCATTGCCCACATAGGGAAGCCACAGAATCCTGGTAAATATCTCTCCTATATAGGTTGTCTTAAAAGTCGACCTCTTAAACATCATTTGCACAGGTTTCTCCTCATTCTGTAAAGGAAATGGGTACAGACCAAGTTGAAATCAAACAATGAAACATCAGGAAAATTCAACAGAGGGAGCCACTCTCTGCACCTAAGAACGCTACTCTTTTGCTTTAACCTGT